>NW_028261394.1:39141650-39286650 GCF_051295495.1 Thamnophis sirtalis | reverse complement strand
AATGGATTGCTTTGCATAGCCCCTGGGGTACAAGTACCCTACTTTGGAGAACGCTGTTCTAGATAAAATACTATTTTAAAACAGGAAAGGGATCTTCAGTGAAAACTCTTCAATAGTAAATACATTTTCATAATTATCCATATCAGTAAGCCTTCTGAACATGGCAGGTTCCACGTAGGATGTAGGAATGTTAGAAGCTGTATGCCAAGACAATGAAGACCCATGGAGGAGGGCCGATGTACCACAAATAATTATTTGTAACACATTAATTACCTTTTAAAGTGAAACTTCCTTTCCTTATCAAAGTCAACCTATTCATCCTCTTTACTAGCAGTCGGGGAAAAAAAGGACATCAATCAGGTTCAGATTGGATATACATCTTCTTCCCATGATTATGTTCAAATGTCTTATAATCTCTAATCAAAACATTAAGGAGTCAAATTCATTTTAAAATTACAACTGAAACTCATTTATGAAGTCAAGAGGATTAAATTCAATTAAAATAACTTTGAAGTCAGAATGGGGAAAAATATTCCAGAGTGATAGAAATCAACACATTGTTATTGCCTTTGTTCTCTTATGTGTGAAAAGGTTCTGAAAGGAGAAAAGAGGGGGGGGGGAGGAAGAGAGGGAGAAAATTATAGGTGGAGAACAAAGTACGGAGAATTAGGTACTTGTACAAAATATACATCCCAGTCTAAATTAAAAGTTTAAAAAGATTGTGCAGAGATGAAGTCGTTTCTATAAGTTTTGCATTGTAGAATCATGATGATCCTTAAAATTCTCTTACTGGATGCAGCAAATATAGAGATTTAGGCTGTTTGTCTGTCTATCCATCTACCCTACTGGAGGCTCAAGGAAAGCTTCTGGAGCCCGGGGAGGGCAAAAACGCCCTCTTCCATGGTGCAGGAGGCTGACTAGGCCACACCCACCATGGCCACTCCCACTGAGCAACTGGGAAGAGAACCCATTGCTACATTTTTGAAGCCCACCCCTGCCCCTATCTCAGCCAGGGGTCTGAGAAACCTGAGGTCATATTCTCCATATTCCTTCCATTTCAAGGACTCCCTTTCATGTTAAAGAGCCAGTTTGATATCATGGCGAAGGCCTGTGAATTCTAGCCCCATCTTAGGCATGAAGCCAACTGGGTGAACCCCTCTCAGCTATAGGAAAAAGGGTTCCACCACAAAACTGCGGCAGACAAAAGCGCGCTCGACGAAAGCGCGTACGTGACGTCATCACAGCGCGACGAAAACATCGCGCTGTGAGCGGTAAATGTAAAATTAAAGCAAAAACCTTACCCTAACCCCCCCAAACCTAACCCTAAACCTAACCCTTAACTTAACCCTAAACCTAACCCTAAACCTAACCCTTAACCTAACGCTAAACCTAACGCTAACCCTTAACCTAACGCTAAACATAACCCTAACGCTTAATGTAACCCTAAACCTAAACCTAACCCTAACCCTTAACCTAACCCTAACCCTAAACCTAACCCTTACCTTTATGTGAATCGGCTTGCTTTAATTTTATTTTTATTTCAATTTTTAATTTTTTTCGTCGCGCTGTGATGACGTCACGTACGCGCTTTCGTCGAGCGCGCTTTTGTCAACCGCGGTTTTGACGGGTCACGAGGAAAAAGGCAATGACCAACCACTTCCGAAACCTCATCAAGTTCTCTTGGGTGTTATCTGGCACAAAAGTTGTGACTTTCCAGAAGCCTAATTTCCTTTCTATGATTGGAGTTACAAACTTTGAAAGAACACACCGTGTGAACTTCCCCAGTTCTGCTGGTGTGTTCATTTCCGAAGTATTAATTCGGCTCTTACTGTACTTTGAAAACGTTTGAATATTTATACATGTAAGTATTTATTTTCCTGGTAAAATTAAAGCTCCATTGTCTCGCAACTAGCCGCACTTGTTCTGACATTCCAGAAACAAAACCTTCACAAGTATGATAACCTTTATTTATAGATGGCAATAAGCATATTTAGCAATTTTATTATTCATGACCCTTGCACTAAATATCATAATCAGAATACAGATGTGCAGGATAATTTCCATGTACAAGTTAGGGTAGTAATTCTTCTGCCACAAAAATAGCGCTGGATTTAGAGACATAATATGCCCCTGTTTAATAAATGTGTCTTGGAAGAAACAAAGAGGCTAAGATATGGACTAGGAGAGAGGTCCTACTTTAATAACCAACTTCATAAATATATAGCCACCCCCTAAATGTAATGCAAAGCTCCAGCATTATACATTTCATATGCTTGTTCCTACTTAGTTTTCCTTAACTTACAGGAACATTATTTATTACACACAAAAAAAACCCAGCCGTGCCTTGTATTTGCATTATTCTATATAAATGCAATTGGGAGAATCTTTTATTGCTTAAAGTAATCAAAGCTGATATTAATATTGTCTTAGTACTGGTGCATGGAAAGGTAAAAAGAAAATACCTGAACATTTTCTGGTTCTTGTTCAATTGAACAAGAACCAGTCATTTCTTTAAGATGGTCACATTAGGGATATTAACGTAGAAATTAACGTTGATTTCTATGCTCTGGACTAATATGCATCTCAGAACTTAACTATCCACTGAATACCCAACAAAGACAAATTCCTTGTGTGTCCAATCAAACTTGGCCAATAAAGAATTCTATTCTATTCTATTCTATTCTATTCTATTCTATTCTATTCTATTCTGCATTTTTCCAAACACTTAACATAGTAGTTGGTAGATAAATATTACAGTCGAGAAAACCTATTTAGGTGATGAAGATGTGATGAGGATAAATATTCAAAACCTTAGTATCCAATCATTTCTGCAAGGTTTTTTTTTAAAAAAAGCACCGATTACTGCAGATTGGGAAGATGACTCATTTATAGATTCTTTAAAAATAAAATAAAATAAATATTTCTTTTTCATCAAAATGCTGTCCATGCATTTTGGACAGCAAGAGAAGTCCATGCTAGACAGAACGACAGAGATCAAAACCTTCTCTTGTCCTCATTTGCAGCTGAATAAATTCCCGAAAATAAGTGTACATCGAGGAACAATGTGTAAAACACACTATACGGTTTTTTGAAGTGTGCTTTTTGGGGGCAGCTTAGTGGCTAAGTTGAGTGTCAAATGATTATTTTCCAAACCTTACATTGTGGAACGTCTGAAAGAAAGGATGCATCGGATGAAAGGGTGCATCGTTTTGGTTGTATAAAAGTAATTGTTGAAGACGTTTTGCAAAGTAAAGAATTTGCTGAAAGATTAAATGGAAGAGAAGTGTGTGGATATGTGGGGCTCAAACACAAAGTGGATTTTCACTCGTATATAGTAAATATGTGAATAAACTAGAAAGAAAATAAATTTAGATTTTTAGATTTAGATTTTATTCAGTTTGTATGCCGCCCTATTCCCGAGAGACTCAGGGCGGCTAACAATCAGAAAGAGGAAGGGGGGTACAAAATAAAAATAAAAAGACAAACAGTTTAAAAACACACAACAGTCGTAACCTCAGCTGGGGCTGAAAGATTTAACTGCCCCAGGCCTGCCGGAACAGCCAAGTCTTAGTAGCTTTGCAGAAAGCCGGAAGGGTGGTAAGGGTCCGGATCTCAACTGGGAGATCGTTTCAGAGGGCCGGAGCAGCCACAGAGAAGGCCCTCCCCCGAGGAGTTGCCAGTCGACACTGGCCGGCAGATGGACTTCGGAGGAGGCCTAATCTGTGGGATCTGATAGGTCTTAGGGAGGTAATTGGCAGGAGGCGGTCTCTCAAGTACCCAGGTCCGATACCATGAAGGGCTTTAAAAGTAACGACTAGCACCTTGAAGCATGTCCGGAGACCAATAGGCAGCCAGTGCAGCTCACGGAGGATAGGTGTAACGTGGGTGTACCGAGGTGCACCCACGATTGCTCGCGCGGCTGCATTCTGGAGAAGCTGGAGTCTCCGAATACTCTTCAAGGGCAGCCCCATGTAAATCACCTGAACCTATTTTAGCATTTATTACTGTTTGTGTAAAAAAGACTTTCTAATGGTACAAGTCTTGCTCCAAGAAGTATCATTGTCTCTAAGTAACAACATTCACTTTTCCTTTTGTTAAGGGTGCAAGACACTTTCTTTCTTACTTCTGGGCATCCTAACCTAAAGAACACAGCATGCAGTTCTCATAGTTTATAAGGACAAAGGATGAAAAGAGACCAGGATTGAGCTTTTTAATGTGTGTGGTTTAGCAAAGTTTTTTTCTCAGTTAATTTACAGTGTGTGAGTATTTGTGGGTCTCAGTTCCAAATGTTAACTAAAATCCCTGCCTTCCTTCTTTCCTTTCTTTGATCTTCCCCATGTTTTCTCCTCCTCTTCCTAGCCTATTGCACAAACAAATTATCTTTAACTCGCTTTAGCTTTGTAGTAAGTTAACAATAAAAGGGACGTGGTGGCTCAGTAGCTAAGATGCTGAGCTTGTCAATCAGAAGGTTGGCAGTTCAGCGGTTCGAATCCCTAGTGCCACGTAATGGAGTGAGCTCCCGTTACTTGTCCCAGCTTCTGCCAACCTAGCAGTTCGAAAGCACGTAAAAATGCAACTAGAAAAATAGGAACCACCTTTGGTGGGAAGGTAACAGCGTTCTGTGTGCCTTCGGGATTTAGTCATGCCAGTCACATGACCACAGAGACATCTTCGGACAGTGCTGGCTCTTCAGCTTTGAAACGGAGATGGACACCACCTCCTAGAGTTGGGAACGACTAGCACATATGTGTGAGGGGAACCTTTATCTTAAGTTAACAATCCCCAGAGATCTTCCAGTGGACACTTCATTTCTGCTCTTTTAATTCAAGACCTATTAAAAGGGGATCATCTCAACACTTTCAACAGTCTAGTGTGCCATAAACAACAGGGGCATAGAAAAGGGCATCTCCAGAAGCTGGAAATTTGAATTTTACTTCTATCTTCATCCTTCTTGAATTCTCCTAAGCTAACTGCACTGGAACCATTTTAGTGCATCGGGTTGAGTTTTTCACAGGGTCTCTGAAGCAGAGTCTCTCATTAAGCATATGCTTTAAAAAAATGCCTCTATGAAAATATGATAAAGTATTTATTAACTACAAAGAAGATCAGAGGAAGGCTCTATTTAAAAGCGATGCGACATAAAACTGGTCAGAAATAGCAACATCAATCAATGTCAGAAGAAAAAAGAAAAATAATTTGAAGAGTTTTGGGGAGTTTTTCTCCTCCTCTTTTGAGTTGACGTGTGATGCATATTCTTACCTTGACAATCTCACACTCTGTCTCTATACTGCCATAAATTTGAGTCCCCGAACCAAGGCTGAGGATCACAAAAGAATGTTGAGGCTGTTTGTAGAAGACCAAATTATGTAAGTATTCTTACCATTGATTCTGAAGGGCATCCGTTTGATTTTGCTTGAGCTAGCTTTCAAGAAAAATAAATCTATTATGGAGTTTCCTGTGCCATCCTTCACTAACTTTCTGAGAGGCTTACGTGAACAAAGCAAAGAAAAAGGACAGAAAAAAAAAGAAGCAGAAGGAGCAATTAGAACAAGGGAGAACAAGTAAAACCGTATTCAAAGCAACATATTTTGCAAGATCTTCAGTCACCAAATATCATCTCTTCTAGTTACTGAAATTCTGTTAATAGAGAATAGAATAGAACTCGTTATTGGCCAAGTGTGATTGGACACACAAGGAATTTGTCTTTGGTGGAGATGCCCTCAATGTACATAAAAGAAAAGATACATTCGTCATGAATCATAAGGTACAACACTTAATGATAGTCATACGATCCATAAACTACCCATAGATCCTCCCTGCTGTGGGTTCGTCCTTTTTTCTTTCTTTTTATCTTTACCAACATCAGAGATTTTTCCAGAGAGTTCGGTTTTCCCATAAGCAGCCAGTTTGGTTTAGTGGTTAAGGCACTAGGTTAATCACCAGGAGACAGTGAGTTCTAGTCCTGCCCTTAACCATGCAAGCCACCTGGTGTCACCCATTCTCAGCCCAACCCACCTTCCAAGGTTGTTATTGTAGGGAAAATAGGAGGACAAAGATGTTCACCAACTTGGATTGTTTGTAAACGTAATATAGGTGGGATACAAATAAATAAACAATATATCTATCTATCTCTATATCAATCTCTATCTATATCTCCATATCCGTGTCCATATCAATATCCATATTATCCATCCATCCATCCATCCATCCAACTGTCTGTCTGTCTGTCTGTCTGTCTGTCTGTCTGTCTGTCTGTCTGTCTGTCTGTCTGTCTATCTATCTATCTGTCTATCTGTCTATCTGTCTATCTGTCTATCTGTCTATCTGTCTATCTGTCTATCTGTCTATCTGTCTATCTGTCTATCTGTCTATCTGCCTATCTGCCTATCTGCCTATCTGCCTATCTGCCTATCTGCCTATCTATCTATCTATCTATCTATCTATCTATCTATCTATCTATCTATCTATCTATCTATCTATCTATCTATCTATCTATCTATCTATCTATCTACCTACCTACCTACCTACCTACCTACCTACCTACCTACCTACCTACCTACCTATCTATCTATCTATCTATCTATCTATCTATCTATCTATCTATCTATCTATCATCTATCTATCTATCTGTCTTACCTATCTATCTAACTACTAACTATCTAACTATTTAACTATATACAATCTATCTATCTGTCTGGCCCAGAGGATATTTTGAGTCTAGTCGTTTTTGCCTCGAGTTAGAACTCTGGGTTGATCAATTTGGTGATCAATTTGTTTATTTTCTTTACCCTGTGTGGGATTCTCAAGAATCTTTTCCAAGACAAATGTTCAAAAACTTCAATGCTTCCCCCTATCCTGCTTCTGCAAAGTCCAATTTTAACATCTATGGAGTATCACAAAGAAAACTATTTCTTGAACTCTTTTTATCTTTGTGCATTCATCCCCCTCCTCTCTCTCCATCTTTACATACATACACAGATGTATTTACATACATACATTTTGCCTTCTCCATCTCCTAGTTTTAGGGAGAGTCAAGAGTTTGGAACATATGTAACTGATACGTGTCATTTGCTGCCAAGTTTACATGTTAGTATCCCATGAATTTTAAAGGTAGCTCTAATAAGAAGCATCAACAAGTTTAGGTTTATCCATAGAACTTATTTTTGTAATTCAAAATGCACATATTAGAAAATCTAAGAAAAGCTGCATACTAAGGCAACACTCAAGGAAGTGACTCCAATGGCGCAGACCCAACCAAAGTTACACTTCTGTGTATCATTGATGTATTGGAAGAATTCAGTATAATTACTTCCTTCCCATTGGAACCACAGTTGGCACCACTTGTTGATAGCAATAGCACTTAGACTTATATACCTCTTCAAAGTGCTTTTACAGCCCTCTGTAAGCGTCTTATGGAGTCAGAATTTCACACCCACCCACCCCAACAATCTGGGTCTTCATTTTACTGACTTCAGAAGAATGGAAGGCTGAGTGAACCTTGAGTCGGTCAGGATCAAACTCCTAGCTGTGGGCAGAGTTAGGCTGTAAATACTGCATTCTAACTACCAATGGCTACGATGGCTCATTGATCACTGTCTTGTCCTGAACTGATCTGAAGGCCAACATCATTTTATGATTGGTGAAAATAGCATTTGGAATATGTATAAGATGATTTCCCATCAAACAGGATGAAGAAAACAGGTGGAAGAAACCTCAAGTTGGAAAACTGATACGTGATCATCTCAACCTCCATCTGGTCCTGGAGAATTGCTCAACACCACAATGATTGTGAAGAGTAAACAACTCTTCAAGCAGCATTAAAACAGCAATCCAACCTGAACAGAGGTTACCATTTAACAATAAAAACACGGACTGCGGAGATTTCAATGAAACATTGACTCTCGAAGTAGCCTCCAAACACCTAATTTGATTTCTCCCCCTCCCTTCCTTTCCCCCATTCACATTTCAAAGATGGCATTGTGATCGTCAGAGACAAGGACACATCAGTAGCATTTATCTTTCAGTGTGACATCTTCAATTTCCACACTTCTACAGGCAACATTAAGCATCTTCTTAACTTCAGTTTGCATTAGGAAAGTTTGAGCATTTTTACTTCTTACATGCAGCCTGTTTGTTCACCAATTCCAGATATTTCTTTCCTAATTTGAAAGTTGGATGGGGGGGGTCTTTTTTTGGTGGGGGGGTGAATGGAATGGGTTGGCTGTGTGATTGTGTTGTTTTTGTCACACAGGGTTGTGTGTGTAAAATGGCATGGCAAAATCTTCTGACTTTTTCATGAGCAGAGAAATGGGGCTGGCGTAAACAAGAGAATGCAGGTAGTCCTTGATTTATGGCCACAGTTGAGTCCAACATTTCTGTTGTTAAGTGAGACATTTGTTAAGTACATTTTCTCCTGTTTTACGACGTTTCTTACTTCAGTTGTTCAATGAATGGTTGATAAACTAGTAACCTGAATCTGGCGTCCCCATTGATTCTACTTGTCAAAACATTGCAAAAGATGATCACATGATTATGGGACATAGCAACGGTCATAAGTATGAATCAGTTGCCAGGCATCTGAATTTTGATCATAGGGATGCGACAAAGGTCATTAAGTGTGAAAAATGGTCACTTTTTTCAGTGCCACTGTAATTTTGAATGGTCACTAGCTGTTGTAAGTCAAGGACTATCAATTTAGCAGCATAAGCAGTAATCTTGTATTTGTTTGGTTCTCCCACTGCCTTTAGTGTTGTTTTGCTTAACCATGGTTTGTTGAACAATCCATCATAGCCCGGTTCACAGACAGGGCTAGGCTTATATCGTGGGTTACAAAATCAAACAAACTCTATAGGGGGCTCAGCGTCAAGATCACTGATCCATTTATAATTTCAGGATGTTTTCTCTCTTAGCCCTGAGATGCCGGGAATCGGATTTGACCTATGTTATGTTCCTCAGCAACAATTTGTTAGCTGATCTTTTTTATTAAGTGTAGTCCTTGCAAGCTGCCATGAAACATTCTCCATTTTCACTAGATCGGAGAAGGGGAAGTTTCTGGCAATTCTGGGGGAGAGGGATCCGTGCTTGGAAAATACTGGCAAGCAGAGATGAAAAACTAGTGGGAAATGTTATTTCTTCCTTTATTTATTCGGTTTAGAAAACACACGGAACACTTGACAGATCATCATGGAGAAAACAAGTCTTTGCAGATGCTAAGAGATCATTTATTAATTAAATGTTTATATGCTGCCCATTTCACACTTCAAGGCAACTCTGGACAACTCAGAGTTGCCTCGAACCTTAACAACTTGATGTCACCTCATCATCATCACCATCATCTTCATCCCATCCTCCTCCTCCTCATCAACAACAACAATAATAGTTTATAGAACTTCGGGTGGTTGAAAATTAATGAAAACTATAGATACCTGTTCTGACCCCCCCTTCTTCATTTGTTAACAGACGACAGTCAGACAGACTTAAAAGGAAAGAACTTTATCAGTCTCGGCTCACGCTGGCTGCGAGCCCCAAAATAAACATAAATAAAGTCTCTGACAAAAAGGTTTTACAGAAAGAAAGCAAATCACTTCTCCAAGTGTCTCTTTGAATCAAGGTTACAGAAAGCAAATCACTTATCCAAGTGCCTCTCACAAACAAACCACGACCGATGAACGACGAACCATGAACGAATGAATGAACATTGATTTCTGCAACTAGGGTGTGGCACCATCAGTCCTTTTATCTCCAGAAGACGACACTAACGAGCCCCAGCTGCATTGTTATTCCTGCATCCCGACTCAACTCACAGCAAACTTTTGCTGAATCACAACAGGTTACCAATCTCCATTCCCTCCCCACCCCACTAACCTACTTTCCAGCTCCGTTCTCCGATCAGATGGGAGGCAGCAATGGTGGGTCCAGCCTTTTTGTCGGTTCTCCAAACTATTCAAAATTTCTGCTACTGGTTCTTCAGAACCTGTCACAACTGGCTGAATACCATCTCTGATGCACATGAATGTTCCCATCTGGGTAAAGTTAGATAAAGTTCAATGTCATTCAAGGGAGAATGAAGTTTGTTCTCTTGTGAATGCGTAGGGACTCTACACTGATTCCCCATTTGACTCCTTCCCTTGGCTCTGCCAGTTTCCCTCCTACACTATCACTACTTTAGTACATAAGAATAGAAACTTCCCATTTTAATATATTTAATAACATCACTTTCTCCCTGAAAGGATAAAGGTGCACCTAGCTAATCAGCTTGGTTGTGTACCAAGAAGACCCATATTGTTTTTCAAAAATATATAATTATTTCTTAGTAACCTGTGATTCAGTACGACAGAATGTTCACGATTTTTAAAAGGATGATTTAGTAAATCTGAGTCATTATCTATTTTCTCCTCAGCATATTTAATAGTAGTAGAAGTGATATTAATTTGTTGTTTCAGTTTTCATTGAGAGGTCAGTAATTTGCCATTTTCCCCTTGCTCCCAATATCTTTGTGTTACATAACTCCGTGAATATCTTAAATCAATGCCTAAAGAGAATTAAGTTTCATTTTAGCAGACATAAATTCTTTATATAATTCCAGAGTATACCGTCTTGCATCAGTAGCTCCTTCGTTTTATTCTCCAATGTTCTCATTTACTTTTTATTTTATTTTTCCATTAGAAATGTTCAAAATATAATCACACATATATATTTAAAATATCCCAAACAATCATTAAGTCATGCATTGTCACTTCATTTCCCCTGGATGTAAAAATGTTGAATAGATATGTATTTAAGTACCATCTTGAGAAAATATGGCAATTCTTTAAATCATTGATAGTGTTATTTAAACATAATTGGATATTTAATAGAATTAATATTATAGTATCTATATGATTTGCAAAGGATCACAATGTTAAAATACTTGAATGACAACAAAATATGTGGAATTGAAAAGAAAATTTCATTATATTCATAAGTGTGTACGTTTGTGTGTATTTGTTATCCCATCATGTGTGTGTGTGTTTGTGTGTGTGGTGTGTGTGTAAGCAGGTCTTGTTGTATTCGGGTCTTTTCCCGTGTAAGATTGAGATTGTCTTGGCAAGGTTTCGGCGAGGTCCCACTCGTCATCTTCAGGCTGGTGTTTTTGGCTTCATGCTTGTGTGAATAAGGCATGGTCGGAGCTGCCATCTTTCTATAAATCTTGGTGGGGGTGTGTGGAGTGCTGGCTTTGTTGCTGTAAGTGGGTTGATTGGCTGTGTAGTTGCATCCTGATTGGTGGATGGAGTTGATGTTTGTAGATTGGTGGGCTGTTTTGCATCATCCTGTGTGGCTGAGGTGCTGGCTGTGTGTCCGCTGTTCTTTTGTGTTGTAATGACCTGGGTGGTGGGCGGGGTTCATTTGTTGACTAGAGCTGGTTTCCAGATGTCTGGTAGGCAGGAGGTATCATTACGTTTATTCATGTTGTGTGGGTGATTCTCTATTTCAATGGCTTCCATAATTACTCTCTTGTTGAAGTGTTCTGTTTTGGAGATCAACTTGGTTCTTTCAAAATCAATTTCATGTCCTGTTGCTTTAAGGTGCTGGAAAAGGGAGGAAGTTTTTTCTTCTTTTCTGACTGCGCCCTTGTGTTCTGCAATGCATGCATTTATTCTCCTATCAGTTTATAATTAAAATTGTATGTGGTTGGGCAGATTTTGCATGGTATTTCATAGACTCCTTGGTTTTCTAGCTGGATCTTGTCTTTGGGGTTTCTTAAGATGTTGGCTATTTTTGGTCAGTGCTGAAGGCTGTCTTGATATTGTGTTTGTGGAGAATTTCGTCGATTTTATCTGTGGTGCCTTTGATGTAAGGGAGGAGGGCGATGCCATTGTCCTGTTCTGTGTCTCGGTTCTTGGGGGGTGTCTCCCTTTGGATTAGGTTGGTAATTGTGTTTTTTTTGGAATCCATTGAAAATTAATACATTTGTGAGGGTGTGTAATTCAGTTTTCAGGTGGTCTTTGTCAGCTAGATGTTTGGTTCTGGAGATGAGAGTATTGGCTACAGACTTGATCTGTGCAGGGTGGTGATGGGATTGTGCACAGATCAACTCCATAGCCAAGACTCTCATCTCCAGAACCAAACGCCTAGCTGACAAAGACCACCTGAAAACTGAATTACACACCCTCAGAAACAACTAGCACATATGTGCAAGAGGAACCTTCTCCTTTATATAACATATAATGTTATGTTATATAACTATCTACATAGTTATAAAATATCATAGTTATTTTTGGTAAGAACAATATGACTATCTTACAGAGCTGAAATCAAATCTCAAGCCATAATGAACTACCCACAACTGAACTTAAGAGTTCAGAACTTAAGAGCCAAGGTGGCACAGTGGTTAGAGTGCTGTACTGCAGCCACTTCAGCTGACTGTTATCTGCAGTTCGGCGGTTCAAATCTCACCGGCTCAGGGTTGACTCAGCCTTCCATCCTTCCGAGGTGGGTAAAATGAGGACCCAGACTGTGGGGGCGATATGATGACTCTGTAAACTGCTTAGAGAGGGCTGAAAGACCTATGAAGCGGTATATAAGTCTAACTGCTATTGCTATTGCTATTGTTATTCTTTAGAATATCTATACAAAATCCCTGAATGGTCTTTAGTAGGGCAAAAGTAATTAATGAATGGGCTAAAATTATTAAAAGTAACTGATTATATATATATATATATATATATATATATATATATATATATATATATATATATATATATATATATATATATATATATATATATATATATAAATTAAAAAACCCTTATTCAGTTATGCATTTGAAGACTTGATCATCAATGTTCCTACAATTCCCACTCATACATATTTAACCAGCCCATCTTCTGGATAAAAAGTTTTCTTTGGTAGAAGAATATGAGCCTCTTGTAAAAAAAAAAAAATTACTTCAGGCTAAAATGTATTTGTGAAAGACTATCCTACTCAAGTGCATATTTTCCTAAACCATCCCTTCCAATTAAGAAGAACTTTTCCATAAATGTATACATTTTTTTTAACAATCCCATCTGCCCGAAAGATTTTTTTTATTATTAGCTTTCTCTTTCTCCAGAAGCATCTTCATGCCAAGGTCAGGTCAAGCATTTTTATGGGACTTGGTGTTCTATCTTCATGTGCACTTAATATTGTCAAGTTATTTTAGGCAAGCATTTAAATCAAGGCCAGTTTGACTCTAGAGCAATTCCACTGTGGCCAAATTAGGGTGAAAGGACAGAGCTTAGGGGAAAGGAATACCAAAGATGCAAAGCATTCAGGGTTTTTTTTTAAAAAAAATATTATTGTTCCTCTTTGTGCCTTTGAATAAAAGAAATTATCTTGCTGCGCACAGTGACAACGTCAAAGATGCATGTATTGTGGCTTTTCTTAAAAATAAAGCCTACATGCACACAAACACAATGAGATAACACCTTGTCAAGTACGTATATTCTTTGTTGACAGCCTTGAATGCAGTCACAATAACGACAGCGCTATTTCAGCAGATTCTCCATTCTGCTGCCATTGGCAGAGTCAGCCATTTTATAAAATTGTGACTGTTTACCACTTTAATCATCAATCTGGAGCTAGTCAAAACAAGGAGTCAAGACGGAGTAGTAAATTGCACTGGTGCCGCTAGAGGAATTTGAACTGTTTTTGCTGAAATTCACTAAAAATACACGGAGGCGTTTCCTCCCACCCACCCGTCACCTAGCTTGGCAAGAAAAGTTGTGCGGAAAGATTGGACGGAGAACTCTGGGTGATCTGCATGAGGGGAAAAAAGAAAGTTTCCCTGTAAGGTTTAGGGATGGGAACATATTGTCCTGCCTGCATCAGAATAGGAGTGTCCTTCTTGGAGGGAAGTGGGCTGTTCAGAAATCTGAAAAATAAATAAATAAATTGGATGGATGGATGGAATGAAGGAAGGAAGGAGAATAGGAGAGGGAGAGAGAGGAAGGCAAAGAGGGAGGAAAGAAGGAAAGAAGGAAATAGCAATAGCAATAGCAGTTAGACTTATATACCGCTTCATAGGGCTTTCAGCCCTCTCTAAGCGGTTTACAGAGTCAGCCTATTGCCCCCAACAATCCGTGTTCTCATTTTACCCACCTCGGAAGGATGGAAGGCTGAGTCAACCTTGAGCCGGTGAGATATGAACAGCCGAACTGCTGAATTGCAGTCAGCTGAAGTAGCCTGCAGTGCTGCGCTCTAACCACTGCGCCACCTCGGCTCTTTTCAGAAAGAAAAAGAATAGGAGAGAGAGAGAGAGGAAGAGAAGGAGGGAGGGAGGGAGGAAAGGAGATGGGAGGGAAGAAGGAAGGAGGTAGGGAGAGTGGGAGGAGAATAGGAGAGAGAAAGAGGAAGGGAAGGAAGGAGGAAGGGAAGAAAGAAGGAAGGAAAATAGGAGCGAGAGAGAGGAAGGAAAAGAGAGAGGGAAGAAAGAAGGAAGGAAGAAAAGAAGGAGAATAGGAGGGAGAGAGAGGAAGGGAAGGAGGAAGAAAGGAAGGAGAATAGGAGGGAGAGAGAGGAAGGGAAGGAGGGAGGAAAGGAGGTGGGAGGGAGGGAGAAGAATAGGAGAAAGAGGAAGGGAAGAAAGAAGGAAGGAAGGAAAATAAGAGAGAGAGAGGAAAAGAAGGGTAGGAAGGAGGTGGGAGGAAAGAACAAAGGAAGGAGGAAAAGAGGAAGGGAGGGAGGAAGGAAGGAAAAATACCCTTAGTTTCAATAAAATCCATTATAAGAAGGAATATTGAGAGTTAAGAAAATGCTGCTCTGTTTCTACATGAAAAAAGAGAACTTTGTAAATATTGTGTGGTTAAAACTGAGCTGCAATCCTCCCTTGGGAAATACCCAAAGGATTTAATGGGGCTTGGCTTCATGAAGATGTTTATGGATTGACAAAAACTGACAGCAATTCCACACGTAGTGATTGGGAGTCCACCCTAATGAATTCAGCAAATACAGGCGGTTCCCATGTTACGACTGTCATTGAGCCTGGCACTTACGCTCATAAATTGAGATGTTGCAAAGTGGCTCGCCGTGTGATCGAACCCTATTTTACGACCTTTTTTGCCGCGGTTGTTAAGTGAACGCTGCGGTCATTGTAGGCTGAGTTTGGCTGGAAACCTAGAGTCAAAGAAAAAATGATCCAGAGATACCTGTAAGACACGGCCAAGGTGAAGTGAAGATGGCCACCGCAACTGAAGCCCTTGTTGTTGTGTAGGTGCGTTGCATACCCAATGCATGTAATAAACAGAGCTTTGATCACACCATCATCTTGACTTGTTTGGAGCGTTCTCTGCAGACGGGCGGCCTTTTCTTAATCTCTGTTGTCAGAGACTGCCGTCACTGAATTATGATTTAAATGTGCTGCGCATATTCTCCAAAGTATTCTTTGTTAGTCTTAATTCACAGGCTGCCGATGCAGACGCTAACGCGGCCTGTTCAAAGAAAGAACAGCCTTTGGGATCCTTTCCCTCCCTAACCATATTGTAGGCTTTCAGGTTGGAAGTGGGGCAGGACTCCAAGAAGCCTAACCATGCAACTACCGGGTGGGTGGGAGAGACATTAGATAGATAGATAGATAGATAGATAGATAGATAGATAGATAGATAGATAGATAGATAGATAGATAGATAGATAGATAGATAGATAGATATAGATAGATATAGATGTAGACACACACACACACACACACACACACACACACACACACACACACACACACACACACACACACACACACACACACATATATATATATATATATATATATATATATATATATATATATATATATATATATATATATATATATTGTGTCACAATCCCTGATATGCCCAAATATGGGAGGGAGCATACTGCTTCCCTTTTTCTGTCTTTCGGCTCACTCTGGGAGTCATCCAGGCAGAAAGCCATTTTTGTATGTTGCCTTTGTTACATTTGTGTTGATAAATGAGGAGACCCTGTGGCTTTTTGGCTAACACAACTGCCTAATATGTAATAGAGCCCAGGTTCGATTCTCAGTAAGGGTATGGCTAGCTGATGAGAGCTAAATAGCTTGATCTATACTAGTCTCCCTTTATTTATTCATCAGCACAAATGCAACACACACACACATACATACACATTTGTAACATACTATATATATAGTATGTGTGTGTGTACACACACACACACATACACACACATACATACACACACACACACACATACATACACATACATACTATGAAGTGTCTTTCTTTTTCTTTTTAATATGTACTCAGCAGACTGTGAGCAATACATTTGATTTGCTGACCAAATGAATTCTGTAATCACAATCTAGGCTTTTTATGTTTATGTGAAACAAAGCAGTAAATTTAGATCACTTTAATCACATGTGAAAATGATGGAGTTTCAAGGGACTAGGTCCTGGAAACAGTGGAAGGACAGAAGATTAAAAGAGAGAGAGTGGGGAGGGAGAAAGCGGGAGAGAGAGGGAGAGTGAGGGAGGCAGAGAGAGATTCTATAAACGTAATATTTTTCCTGACAATCTTATTTAGTAAATTAGCTCTTTCTAAATATTTCCATCAGTTCCTTTTTACAGATCCTTTGCTTCAACAAAAGAGGCAGAAATTGCTCAAATAGAATAGAATATAGAATATAGAAAAGAAATAAAATGGAATAGAATAATATAGGATATGAAATGGTATAGAATATATAGAACAAAATAGAATAGTATGGATATGGAATTGAATCAAATAGAATAGAATAGAATAGAATAGAATACTTTATTGGCCAAATGTGATTGGACACACAAGGAATTTGTCTTTGGTGCAGACGCTCTCAGCGTATATAAAAAGACAAGATACGTTCGTCAAGAATCACTTGCACTTAATGATAGTCATAGGGTACAAATAAGCAATCAGGAAGCAATCAATATCAATATAAATCGTAAGGATACAAGCAATGAAGTTACAGCCCTGCAGTCATAATAATGAGACCAATTGCATTTTCAGGTTACAGTTTCCCTTTGAACGTTCACCTTCGAAGGATTCCAGCGGTTTTAGACATTTTGAACAGGGTGCCTGGAAGTTCCTGCAACTTCAGATTTGAGAAGCCCACTTTCCTAACAGATTCCCCTCTTAATCTGACTTTTATTTTCGACGATAGCATGTCCCCCCGAGCAAACGTCATCCTCCCCGAGACCATCTCAGGATACAATTTGCACATGTGGGTGGAAGAGAAAAAACATTTCCATAATTCATCATCAAATTATGTCCATTCATAAGGTCAACAAGATGAGATGTATGCCGTTCTTTGTAATCTAATGAATCACGGAGTGGTTTTTTCCCCCCCCCCATCAAATCAGACATCTGTTCTTTTAATGCCTGTTTTAAAAGGGGAAAGGCACTTCTTTTGATTGTGAGGCAATTATTCGAAGAGAATGGCCTTTTCTCATTCTTAACTTATATCTGGAGATAAAGACAACTAGGAGATTTTGAGGGCTGTATGAAAGAATTTTTTTTTTTTGCATTCAAAGTGAAGCCCAGTGCATTTTGGGCACCGTGCCAGCTTCATTTGGGTGTGAAAATGTCTGGCATTTGGCTGGAGTTTTAGTTGCAGTTGAGTACACTGCTGTGAATTGGCTTTCTCTGCCTGGTGAATAAACAATGCGAAAAAGATGGGAGGCTAGCACTGGAATGATCCCATCATCCTCCAAGGTCTTGCTTTTATTTCCCTTTTCGACGGAATTCCTCTTGCATGGGATGCTAGGATAACAATTACATGCTCCCAGTCTGCCATCCTGTCTGCATGATTAAGCTGTAGTCCAACAAGCTCCGATCTCACGCAGTCATTTGTGGAAGGACACAAATGGAAGTGAGATTGTAAATACAATTGTAAATATCTGGAGCACGGGAAGGAGAATCGTTGTAGCTCGCGGTTGAAATCAGGAGTCCTTGGTGTTCTCTGAGCTTGGTTGTTCTCTTGCTTCAGTACCAAAACTAGGTAACATTGTCAGTGCTGATGATGTTATTGTCCAATGCCAGAGAAATCAGGAGATCTGGGCAGTTCAAATAGGTGTAATGATTTATGGTAAGCTTAAGCTCGCTACAAGAATCTGAACTACTAACGGTCAAAACAATTTGGTGTTAGATAAGGAATTCACAGTGGGCTGGATTTAGATTTCTTCTGGGCGCAAAGCAGAGGTGGGTTCCTACCAGTTCGCACCTATTCGGTAGAACCGGTTCG
Source organism: Thamnophis sirtalis (assembly GCF_051295495.1). Taxonomy (NCBI): domain Eukaryota; kingdom Metazoa; phylum Chordata; class Lepidosauria; order Squamata; family Natricidae; genus Thamnophis; species Thamnophis sirtalis. The sequence goes on along the minus strand of NW_028261394.1, from coordinate 39,268,410 downwards.
TCAAATCTACCGAACCGGTTAGAAGAGGTTCCACCAGTGGACCCGGAAAGCAGGCCACACCTACAGAAGAGGTTCCAAAATTTTTTGGAAACCCACCACTGGTCCTTGGATATGATTATTCTACACTATCATGCTCATATTTATAAAACTCAGTGCCTCTGTGAAAGGGAAGGATGACTACTGCGTTTGTGGTGCAATCAGAACATTGCGTGTGTTGAAGTTGTTTTAACGCAAACCAAAGATGCCTTTTAAAAAACAAGTTTACATCATATTCTTATGCATGCCAGTGCTGTGTGTGAGGTAATTTAAGGTGGTTCTGACAAGTGTCGTCGGCATCTTCATATCCAGTCACATGGGCGGCAAGCCACTCCCATCTGGTCACATGGGCAGCAAGCCATCCCCACAAAGGAGGCCACACCCACAGAGTAGGTTCGAAGAATTTTTGAAACCCACCACTGGCACAATGGGACTCATGACCGATGACACATTTGATCCCTCCCTGAGGCTCAGACTGGTCATCTCCTATAGTTACCTATACGAAACATCTGCAAGAAAACATCCAAGCTCATAGAGCATCAAGGATTCTTCAAGAGTTGCCCTTTCAAACATAAAGACCCAGCAGGAGCACACTAGATGGTGGTGGAAATATATGTGCATTTTGCCTCTTTCTTTCACAACCCTGTTTCAGTTTAACAGGACTTGGTTTCCTGACATTTTCACTTGCACACACAAATACACCTGCTCTGGTGTGCCTCTACAGAGTTTCCTCCTCTGACCCTCTATCTTTAGTTTTTAAAGGTATTTTTGTTGTTAGTTGCGAAGTTGTGTCTGACCCATCACAACCCCATGGACAACATTCCTCCAGGCCTTCCTGTCTTCTACCGTCCTCTGGAGTTCATTCAAGCTCATGCCTACTGCTTCAGTGACTCCATCCAGCCACCTCATTCTCTGTCGTCCCCTTCTTCTTTTGCCCTCCATCGTTCCCAGCATGAGGCTCTTCTCCATTGAGTCCTTCCTTCTCAACAGGTGGCCGAAGTATTTGAGTTTCCTATAAAATATGTGTGCTGTTAAAATCTAGTGAATTCATGAAATCCATAAAATGTTTGGTATGTGCCACCCATTTGTTACAGTGAGACGAACATATAAAGTTAATAAATAAATAAATAAAATGAAGTGCACAATTGTGATTTGAGGAATCCAAATTCTTCTGCCATCATTATTCTTCAAGCAACCTTTTTTCCCCCACTTCTTTCTGTAGCACCAAAACAGAAAGAAAACTCATTTAGTTCCTTAAAGGTAGGTGTTGAAATCATTAATAAAAGATGTGCCAATTAAACACACACACACACACACACACATGCACACACACACACACACACACCAAACTGGTGATACCACAAATGTGGAGATAAAATACTGCAGGAATAATTAGATGCTAGCATCAAAAATTGCTGCATTAAATTAAAACAGTGGGGTGTTTCCATTTACGGTATTTTCAATTTTTGCTCTTTACCTGTCAGAGTTTATCTTTAAAGTTGGTTTTGATTTTGTTTCCTCATGGTACTTATTTCCCTTTCATTTCCTGTCTCTTTGATGTGCTTTTCTGGAGTTTGTTTGGACCTTAGAGCTTTTCTGGATCATTTTTTGCTCCATCTGCTATGAATAATTGGATCCAAACAGTTAGCTCACCTAATAAAGAGTCATCCTTTTGAAATACTATTGGAATGTGAGAAACAGGGATTATAGCCCTCTGTAATTCAAAGGAGATGACCTGTAATGGAATTAACAGAATCACAATTAGAAGCAAGGAAAAAAATAGAGCATTTTGTATCTTTCTTTTTTTACATTCAAATTCCTTGTGTGTCCAACTACACTTGGCCAATAAAGAATTCTATTCTATTCTATTCTATTCTATTCTATTCTATTCTATTCTATTCCATATTACTAGGAATTGTAAAATACACTCAGCCAGATCTTTGGACTGGATTTGGTATTTTTATCCATCTATCAAATCTCTCCCAAAGACCTAGGATAGGCAGATAATATTGTTTGATGGTGTTAAAAGTATCGTGGCAGGATGTCAGATAGTGATTGTGTTATTGACTGATGGTGACTTTGGTTACTATGGTTCATCACACAGTCAGCCAGATGTTTAGACTAGATTTGGCCTTTTTGTCCACTTATTGAGCCCTGGGATAAGTAGATGTTGTTTGACGATGTTAGACGAATCGTTGTAGGATGGAAGCTGTTCCAAGGAAAGCTGCCTTCCGCAATTGACTTTTGGTGGATTTGTCAATGTCAACAGTGTTCAAGTGGTGCTCCAGTTATTATTATTGTAATTATGAGTAATCTGAAGTTAGATTCACAATCTAAGACTAGTGAAAACTTAATAGTCCAAGTGCTATCCAAGGACCATACATATTATTAAGATAGTGCCTAAGGATGTAGGCAATTCCAAGGAAGATGCATTTTTGTAAAATTAGGGCGTCCAGGTCCAATAAATTCAAAATTTCCAAATATTGAGGGAATCTTTTAGGTATTGATCTGAAATTTTACTGCTGCCACTGATCAAATGGTCAATTGTTTCATCCTTTTCTCTATAAAGGCAGCAATGTATTATTATTATTATACAATTGTATCACAGCGGCCAGTTGTTTCGCCGGATTTGGCATTGGTTACTAGTCGGGCCCCACCCAGGGGCCTAGGACATCATAACGTATTTTCGTAATATGCGTGCAGATCCAAGCAGTGCGGCTTTTTGCATTTGACTGATGGTGATTTTGTCAATTTTTAACTGTTTTAAATGTAATTCCAGTGCTTTTGGAATAGCACCCAGTGTGCCAATTACCACTGGAATCATCACTGCTGGTTTGTGCCATAGTCGTTGAATTTAGATTTTTAAGTCCTGGTATTTTGCGATTTTTTCATGTTCCTTCTCGGCGACCCTGCTATCACCTGGTATTGCGATGTCTATGATTGTGACCTTATTTTTCTCAACCAATGTGATGTCTAGTGTATTATGTGCCAGATTATCATCATCATCATCATCATCATCATCATCATCATCATCATCATCATCATCATCATCATCATCATCATCATCATCACAACAACAGAATTGTATCACAGCGGCCAGTTGTTTCGCCAGATTTGGCATTGATTACTAATCGGGCCCTACCCAGGGTTGTTGTTGTTGTTGTTGTTGTTGTTGTTGCTACTACTACTACTACTACTACTACTACTACTACTACTACTACTACTACTACTTTATTCATTAAACATGAAACTCAGCCAACTGAACATTCAAACATGCATTACAAATACCAGTGACTGGTGCTAATGGTTGATACGGTTTGCTGCCAACGTCCTAGGTATCAACCAAGCACCTTCTTAAAATATAAGATGTTCCGAGCAGCACAGTTTTTTGCAGTTCCGCTGGTGTTATTGCAGGAAGCTGCAATTTGTGGATGTACCTTGTAAAATTCTTGGACATGGTGCCAAGTGCCCCAGTGACAATGGGTATCCTTGTTACATGTTTCATCCATAGCCGTGTAGTTTCGATGGCCAGGTCGTGATATTTCATGATTTTTTCTAGTTCTTTTTCTTCGACTCCGGCATCTCCTGGAAGAGTGATATCAATAAACTATACACTTCAGCCCTCTACAACTGTGATATCTGGCGTGTTGTGCTCCAAATTATGATCTGTTTGTATTTGAAAGTCCCACAAGATCTTCACCTTCTCATTTTTGGTAACTTTTTCAACTTTGTGAAGCTGCAATGTTGTTGTTGTTGTTGTTGTTGTTATCATCATTATTATTATTATCATTATCATTATTATTTGGTTAATCTTTGGTGAGATTCACAGCCTTTGGGGCTGGTTGGTAGCTCAACAGCTCGAGTCCTAACCAAGGACCTAGGAACTGTTAAGGTAACGTTGAAGGATATAAGCTGTTCCAAGTAGGGTGTTTTTTTGTAGAATCAGAATGTTCAAGTCTGATAAATTTAAAATTTCCAAATAGCGAGGTAGCCCTTTGGGTATTGCTCCAAGGGCTCCAATTACAATTGGGACAACACACTATTTCTTTTTCGACAGTCGCTCAACTTCAATTTGCAAGTCCCAGCACTGGAAAAAAGGGGCTTTATGATGTTTTTCACACTCATGTTGAAGCATGGTAAGAAAGATCGTAAAATTGGGGGAGAGGGAGAAATACATTTAACAATGGTCTTGTTAAGCAACACACATTTGCTGCTCAATTGTGGCCGCAAGCAGAGGGCTACCTATATAGCCATCAGGGAATGAAAGAAAGGAGTAAATAAATATTAGAAGCCAAGATAAATTCAAGAATAAAAGCACCCCAAATCTTCTGCGGTTCTGATTCTGCTCTACCAAGAGTTAGAAGGTTGAAGCTGCCAAAAGTTCCAGAGTCCCCTTAGCCTTTGTCTCTGAGACACAGAAGGAGTGGCAGAAGCCATTGTTGCTATGAACATCCTCATCTAAAGTCAAAATATTCGAAGTTTCAAATTTCAGGCTGTCAAAATTGCCAGATTTTATTTTATCCCCCCCCCCCCAATCCACCACCATGGGTTAGTTTTTTTTTAATTTATTTACTTCATCTCTCCGTTCTGTGCCAGTCAACTAGCTGTAAAGTAATTGTGTTATGAAACGAAATTAGGAGGGCGAACACAGATGCACAGGGACAATATTTTGACTGGGGAAAATGCCTAATGAAGCCGTTTAAAGACTGAAGAGTGGCTATGGAGCTGCTGCGTGATTTCTTCCTAGTCAAAACAGGTTTGTGGATGGGATTTCTTCCCCCCCGCCCCAGCCCTCTCATCATCATGGAGACTCGCTTGTAGAAGCTACTTCCCCTAAATTGCTAACATTTTACCTTCCAGAGTTGGAGGTGGTAGAATATGAAAGTTTCTAAAACTGTCAAATGTTGGGTGTCTGCTTAGAGAATAGAATAGAATAGAATAGAATCAAATTGAACAGAACAGAATAGAATTTTTTTATTGGCCAAGTGTGATTGGACACACAAGGAATTTGTCTTTGGTGCAGATGCTCTCAGTGTACATAAAAGAGAAGATACATTCATCAAGAATCATAAGGTACAAAACTTAATGATAGTCACAGGGTACAAATAAGCAATCAGGAAACAATATCAATATAAATAGTAAGGATACAAGCAACAAAGTTAGAGTCCTGCAGTCATAAGTGGGAGGAGATGGGTGATAGGAACGACGAGAAGACTAATAGTAATAGCAATGCAGCTTTAGCAAATACTTTGACAGTGTTGAGGGAATTATTCGTTTAGCAGAGTGATGGCGTTCAGGAAAAAAACTGTCATTGTGTCTAGTTGTTCTGGTGTGCAGTGCTCTGTAGCGTCATTTTGAGGGTAGGAGTTGAAACAATTTATGTCCAGGATGTGAGGGGTCTGTAGATATTTTCACAGCCCTCTTTTTGACTCATGCAGTATACAGGTCCTCAATGGAAGGCAGGTTGGTAGTAATTGTTTCTTTCTGCAGTTCTAATTATCGGTTGAAGTCCATGTCTGTCTTGTTGGGTTGCAGAACCAAACCAGACAGTTATAGAGGTGCAGATGACAGACTCAATAATTCCTCTGTAGAAGGAGAAATCGTAGTAGTCCCCTTTCGGTAAACTTTTGGGGGCTTCAAAGTTCAGTTGTACCAATACAGGAGAATATTTGTAGTTCAGGGTTGAAATGAGGCTAGATAACCTAGATGACCTCATCCTTGCTAGTCTTCAGATGTTCTAGAGCAGTGTTTCTCAACCTTGGCAACTTGAAGATGTCCGGACTTTAACTCCCAGAATTCCCCAGCCAGCGAATGCTGGCTGGGGAATTCTGGGAGTTGAAGTCCGGACATCTTCAAGTTGCCAAGGTTGAGAAACACTGTTCTAGAGTTCTAGAACTCACAGACTCCCAGTTTCTAGACTGATGCCTTAACCACTACACCAAACTGAAAACCTAATACAATTTGGAAAGCATGTGTTCTGAATTAAGTGATATTCATCAAGAGAGCTCCATATTTGAAGGCAAAAATCTGGAAATATCTATAACATCAGCCTACCCCTTCTTAAAGCAATTGTGTCTTTTCTTGGGGCAACATAGCTGCAGCCTGAACCTAGTGTGTTATTTTTTTTTTCATTTGATTAAAGGAATTGTAGACAGATGCCATCTGCACACTCCAAGTGTTCCAAACCACATTTTTTTGCCTTTGAATCTGCCACACAACCCTATAAATCAAAAAGAGAGAGGGGAACTGTGAGCGATTATATTATTTTCATTCATTTTATCATTTATTTACAGTCTTTTAATATGCCGGTTTCCACCAAGCCCCATCAAAATAATGACAAAGATGGTATATAAAAGCTGTAAAACAATATTGAAAGAACATTTGAACCGAGGAGTAATATTTTTTTAAGGATTTCAAAGCTGGTTTAATGCTGATAGAGTTGGCTAAATTCAATAGAAATGGGAATAGGGATTCATCACTCTTCACTCTGGTGCTGGAAAACGGATACAGAAGAAACAAATGACATCCTGCATCATCAGGGAGAACATTATCCTCTTTTCCTATATATAAAAATAAAATAATCCCTTCTTACTCCTAGGGTCATGTGTCTTCTTCAATCTCAAGTCCTCTAGCAGAGGCTTGGGAAATGATGAGGAAGGATGTAGTTATTTCTGCTTGCTTGTTTCTGTGCTGCCTTGCTCGCCCCCGCCCCCCAAAAAAACACACATACAGCAAGAGTCTACAGGTGTTTATTTAACCCTCCCCCCCAAACAGGTTCTGGAGGGAAAACACCCCAATTGCACAAGTCCAGAATCCAAACTCAGAATGGAAAGAGTCACTGGGTTACCAACTCTATCTGGCACACAAATTCCATGAAAGCAAGCCACAGGTTGAACAGGCCAGGATACATAGAATAGAATAGAATAGAATAGAATGGAATGGAAGGGAAGGGAAGGGAAGGGAAGGGAAGGGAAGGGAAGGGAAGAGAAGAGAAGAGAAGAGAAGAGAAGAGAAGAGAAGAGAAGAGAAGAGAAGAGAAGAGAAGAGAAGAGAAGAGAAGAGAAGAGAATTCTTTATTGGCCAAGTGTGAATGGACATATAAGGAATTTGTCTTTGGTGCATAAGTTCAGTTCAGTTCAGTTTATTGTATTTATATGCTGCCCTTTCCCCCCGAAGGGGGAATCAGGGCAGCTCACAACTCGAACCGGGGAAGGGGGATACAGGCAAAAATTTAAAAAACAAACATAACAATATATAATTTAAAAACTCACAACATCATACCATTTCGAGACGGGGGCAACAGCTCTTTAGCCCCAGGCCTGTCGGAACAGCCAGGTTTTGAGGGCTTTGTGGAAGGCCTGGAGGGTGTTGAGGGTTCGAATCTCCACGGGGAGTTCGTTCCAGGGGGTCGGAGCAGCCACAGAGAAGGCTCTCCTGCGGGTAGTCGGCAGTCGACACTGGCCGGCGGATGGAATTCGGAGAAGGCCTAATCTGTGGGATCTAATCGGTCTAGTGGAGGTAATTGGCAGCAGGCGGTCTCTCAAGTACCCAGGTCCAATACCAAGTTTTCAGTGTACATAAAAAAAATAGAATACATTCATCAAGAATTATATGATACAACTCTTAGTGAGAGTCATAGGTTACTAATAAGCAATCAAATTATACTAGAAAACAACTGAAACAATTCAAATTATAAAGATACAAGCAACATGGTTATAGTCATAAGTGGAAAGAGATAGGTACTAGGAAGGATGAGAAGAAGAATAGTAACACAGTTTTAGTAGATAATTTGACAGTGTTGTGGGGATTAGTTGTTTAGCAGCGTGATGGCATTCTGGAAAAAACTGTCCTTGTGTCTAGTTGCTCTGGTGTACAGTGCCCTATAGCATCGTTTTGAGGGTAGAAGTTGAAACAATTTACGTCGTGGATGTGAGGGGTCTGTAGATATTTTCACATTCTTCTTTTTGACTTGTGCAGTGTACAGGTCCTCAATGGAAGGCAGGTTGGTAGCAATTGTTTTTTTCTGCAGTTCTGTTTGATTGCAGAGCCAAACTAGACAGTTATGGAGGTGCAAATGACAGACTCAATAATTCCTCTGTGGAACAGAATCAGCAGCTCTTTGGAGTTTGAACTTTCTGAGTTGGCACAGAAAGAACATTCTTTGTTGTGCTATTTTAATCACATTTTTGACGTTAGGTGTCCATTTTAAGTCTTGAGATACGATAGAACCTAGAAACTTGACGGTCTCTACTGTTGATACTGTGTTGTCTAGTATTGTAAGAGGTGGTAGTATAGGAGTGTTTCTCCTAAAATCTACCACCATTTCTATTGTTTTGATTGTATTTAGTTCAAGATTGTTCTGGTTGCACCAGAAGGCTAGTTGTTCAAACTCCCGTCTGTATGCAGATCCATCTACATGGATCCCAGAGTGGATCCATGACAGTTTCCTTGACCTTTCATCGTCAAGCAAAGAGGAATTCCTCAGAGAGGATTAATAAGACATCCGCCATATACAAACAGCCAGCAAATTCAACTCCCCTTTGCACTGATGGTGTTACCTAGTCTGGTAATGAAACATCCAATAAGTCTTGCACCTAATTTTATTGACTGAATTCTGCCCTTTTGGAGAGTAAACTACTTGGCTGGCTACGGTTTTGTAAGAATTATGGAAGGAAAGGTGGTCAGATGGGTTTTCATTAGTTCAAAGAGGATTGGTGAGGTTTTCTGATTGTCTGATTGTCTAACAACAGCAAGAATTAAAGAGACCCCCCCCCAATAAATTATTGGTTAGGAAAGTAAGAATCCAGTTTTATCTAAAAGTATCGATGTGGTTAAATTCCATTGTTGTTCACAAAGGCATGGTCTGAGTATGCAATATGCAGTCTCCTTCACCCTCCTCATTCTTAACTTAACTCACCTGAGTGAGTGAACTTACCTCCCTTTGGAAGACTTCAACCTTCTAGTTAGAAATTAAGGCAATTCTATAAGGATTAAATCAACTTTCCCCAGCCTTGGATTTTGATTAGTCTGAATAATATGAGCTGTGTGGTGGCCTAGTGGTGAAGACACTCGCCTCCCACTCAGAAAGCTGAGAGGTCAATCCGAGATAATGGCAGATGTTTATCTCCTAGGGTGCAAAGGAAAAAAAAATTGTTGTGAACTCCACATAGCCGTCAGGAAGGGAATCTGGCCAGTAAATGCTCAACTCCAGCTAGTCTCTACCCCAAATTAAGGGATTACAGGTTCATAAAAAGGGAGGGTTTTTTTTAATACTTACAAAAACCCGGTGGAATCCTTTTCTAATGGTGCCTGGAGAACGATGGGCCATGCTGTCTTTTAAATAGGATCATAGCACACGGATCTGCTGTAATGCTGGCCTTGTTTTGAACTCTGCCAATGTTTTGACAAGCGACATCTGAAGGAGCGTTCCCTCATTGGATTGCTATTAATTCAGTTCAAACGTAGGAGACCAGAGAATAAGTAGGGAGCTCAGGCCTGCAGAGGACTAAGGAGACCTTTAGATTGCTCAGGCAACACATTCAGACTGTCCTCTGCCCTCTCTTACATTCCTTATTATAGTACATTAAAACCCTTTGCTCTATCAAATTGACAAAGGCAGCTATAAAAGGGGTCTTTTCTAATACCCAGTAATATAAACTATGTTTGTACACTTACGACATAATCCCTAATTACTTCCATACTTTTATGCGTAAAGAGCTTCAACTGTCTTGTTTTAGCATGCTTGCTGAGTGGAATGAATTCTGGTGGGTTTTTTTATTAAAAAAAAAATACATGCAAGGCAATTTGTAGAGGGAAGGCCTCACTTCCGGATTGGCGAGATTGGCTCCTATTTAAAGAAAATAAATACGTCTGGTGTCATTGATCCATTGCATCTTGCTTCAGGATGTGACCAAAAGTGTTTGCCCATGACCCGGACAATGCCTAGAGTGCTTGAAGCAATTACCCTACCTTTATAATAACAATGTTTGTGAAATTGCTTTTTAGTTGCTTGTCTTAGCGATGTCAATAATTCTAAGAGAATGTCTTGGATTGGCACTCATTTTTTAAAAGGATAGTTTTTGTTATATATACCGCATTTCCCCAAAAATAAGACAGGGTCTCATTTTCTTTTGATCCTCTGCAATAAGCGCTTGGCCTTATTTTCAGGGAGGTCTTATTATTTTTGAGGTGCAGGAGGCCTCTTAACCTCGGCCAGCAATTCAGCTGATAGAGCCAGAAGTTCTATCTCTGTTTCTGGCACACTCTTGACAGCCCCAGCATCACTGGGCCTGCTGCCCTTTTTGCGGCCGCCACTAAGAGAAGGGGCGCGATAGCTAGGGTTTGAGGGAGCGGCCTCCACAAGGTCATTCCATGTGGATGGCAGGTCCATGTGGGGCTTGTTCCCCCCTTTCCTCCCCAGGAAATGGCGGGATCCAGCTGTGCATGCATTTAAATATTTTAAGGGAGGGCTTATTTTCAGGGGAGGGCTTATTTTAACGCATGCACTCATAATTGGGCTTATTATCCCTAAGACCTATCAGATCCCACAGATTAGGCCTCCTCCGAATTCCATCTGCCAGCCAGTGCCGACTGGCAACTCCCTGGGGGAGGGCCTTCTCTGTGGCTGCTCCGGCCCTCTGGAACGATCTCCCCGTGGAGATCCGTACCCTCACCACCCTCCAGGCTTTCCGCAAAGCCACTAAGACCTGGTTGTTCCGACAGGCCTGGGGCTGATGAATTTCCAGCCCCATTTGAAGCTGCGGCTGTTGTTCTATTTTAATCTGTTTGTCTTTTATTTTCTTATTTGTATTCCCTTCCCTCTTGGTTGTTAGCCGCCCTGAGTCTCTCAGGAATAGGGCGGCATACAAATTGAATAAACTACAACTACAACTACTACAACTAGGTCTTATTTTCAGGGAAATGGGGTAATAACCAGGAGACATTTTTGGCAGTGCCTTGTGTGGTTTTTTTTGGCCCTGCCATATATTGTTGCAACATAATCTTTAAAGGATCACCAGAATTGATGTCTAGGGCAAAAGTGGATAAGGACTTTTTAAGATGGAACAACTTTCTACAGTAAGTGAGAGAAAAGCAGAGATGGTAATGAGACAGTAACCTTGCTAGCATTGGCCATTGTTTTATTTTTTATTGGTGGATCATTCGATCTATTTTTAAGGGTGATGGTGCATTAACTGGACTTTTGGCTATGTTTAGTAGGACTGACAGAAGTCAGAATCCAATAAGATTTAGGGATCATATTTTGTCTCCCTTTGCCCGATTCCTATTACCCAATCACATCACTCCAGTTTCAAATGGAGCTATCCAGGGTCCTGATTTTTCTGTTAGAACTGATTTTTCTCCACCCTTCAATTTTTTTTTAAACTCCTGATTGAATTCTGGCCAATTCTAAACTCTACCTAAATTTTAACAGTTCTGCCTAAAATTTGGGGGAAGAGCATGCATGCTACTTTGGGCTTTTATATGGAAAAAATAATAGTTTAAAATTAAACATGTGCACTTGTTCCTAAAAGTGAAGCATTTTTGCTGGTTTAAATAAGAAGAAAAAAATAATTACAACTTAGTCATCAATAGTTTGAGAAATGAGCTCAGAGCCCTTCCTTCCATTTAAACATTATCCATGGAATTGTCTCTGGTTAAAACTCCATTACACATTAATGTTAAACACTTAAACATTTCATATATAATATGGAGGTCAGGGATGTTATTCTTTCATTACCAAGATGTCATATATCAAATCCTTCACAGGGAACCTGATTCTCAGGAAAATAGGAAGATAAATATATTGATCATAACCTCTTTGTCAAATTAGGTCAAACTAAGTCAGAGATTTCTTTTTAAGTTTCTTTTTAACTGGCCAAGAGTTATAGGAAATTATTGGGAGCTGAGCAAACAGATGAATTACATTCTTATGCATGTCTAAGTGGCCATTTTTGCAAGCTCTTCATTGTCCAAATTTTGTTGTTTGTTTGTTTTTATAAATCTGATGGAAAAAAAATTACAAATCTTGAGCAAACAAGTCATATATAGGGTGTTAAACTTGGGAGCAAAAGGGATAGAGCAAAGAAAGAAGCAGAGGTGGTATTCAACCAGTTCAGGCAAACCGGTAGTAGAAATTTTGAGTAGTTCGGAGAACCGGCAAATATCATCTCTCGTTGGCCCCACCCTCCCGCCCCCATCGTTCCCTGTCCTATATTCCCTTGTTTCTTTTTAGCTCATCTGATTCATGTGGCAGAGTAGATTGCTGCACCTCAGCTGAGCTACAAAACAGCTCAGCTCATCAGCCCTGACACCAAAGGCGGTCTTTGAGTGCTATGCGCGCACACAAAGCGTGCTCTCATAGATCCTGTAGGAAAAGATTTGAAATCCCACTACTGGAAAGAAGCATAATTCAGAAAGATTAAAGAAATTAAGGTCTCAACCTTTCAGGTTCAAGAACTGAACTCAAGAACTGAAGCACGGAGGAGCCACAGTTAGTGTCTTGCTCTGTCTCTGTTTCACACAGTGGTGGGTTTCAAAATTTTTTAGAACCTCTTCTGTAGGTGTGGCCTGCTTTGTGGGATTGGCTTGCTGGCCATGTGACCGGGTGGGAGTGGCTTGCCAGTCATGTGAGTGGGTGGGCATGGCCAACTTGTAAAATGTGGTGAAACTCACTTAACAACGCTCTTGCTTAGCAACCAAAATGTTGACTCAGAAACTCTGGCATTTGAAGCACGCAAGTCTTAAAGCTGTCAAGTTACAAGACCCTTGTACCCCTAACCCTTTAGGGAAAAAACCCAGGGGTGTTCAAACTTGACAGCTTTAAGACTTGTGGACTTCAACTCCCAGAATTCCTCACTCTTCATCTTGATGATGTGCAGACGGGCGGGGGGAGGGAGCTGGGACCAGTTCTAAATGGCACTGTAGATTTGTGGAACCTCTTCTATAGAAGAGGTTAGAACTGGCAGGAACCCACCCCTGGTTTCACACACAAAGAAAAATTCTGAACTCTTCTGAACTTTATCCTCCTGAAAAGAGTTCTGTTTTTCTACTTCATTCCCTATTGTTTTTCTTGGAATGTCACACACTGGTGCTTTTAAGTTTGCCTCCTCATTGTCTAGTGGTAGAGCACGTATGATGTGGTGTTGTTTCTTCCAGAAATAAATAAATAAAAATAAATCAAGGAGAGGACGTACAGTATGCTGTCTGTCTCTAACTGAACAATGGGAAAGCAGAGAAGATATTTGTGTACATGGTTAGTTAAACCTCATAACTTGGATAAATATACGAAGTATGAAGAAACTCCCATCTCACCTGTATGTGGATTTCATCAAGCTGTTGCTTGAACTGATTCAATTTTGCAGCACCAGACAGCAGCTGTCTCGAACTAAGACTGCTGTGAGTCGGTCACAAGGAACACAAGTTTATTTCACACCTATTTTAAAGTTTGGAGATGATGGTGCCGTATCTATTTCTATCAGCGTGCAGCAAATCTCACACTCGCTTTCACTTTCCCTGTGAAAAGTAGTTCTTTCTTTTTTCCCCTCTTGAGCCTCGCAGTAAGGCTCCCTAAAGCAGAAAGATCTGTGGGGGTTTAAATCTGCAAAGTGATGGTTGCATCCAAGGGACAGGGCTTCTATCATAATCTTGTGCCTGCTGTTTTGCAGGTTTTGAATCCTCTGAGGATGGTGCTGTCTTGAACCAATCTCTTCAGTGAGATCACTCCATGTGAGTAAGCAGGAGTAACATCCAAAGTACTTTGCTTTTAATCTGGAACCAAATCTGTTGTTATTGTTGTATTGTTCAGTCCAGTGGTGGGATTCAATTTCTTTTTACTACTGGTTGGCATGGCTTGGTGGGCATGGCTTGGTGGGCGTGACAGGAGAAGGATACTGCAAAATCTCCATTCCCTCCCCACTGCTGGGGAAGGATACTGTAAAATCTCCATTCCCTCCGTGCTCCAGGGGATGGTTACTGCAAAATCCCCATTCCCTCCCGATCAGCTGGGACTCGGTAGGCATAGAATAGTTGGGTGCAGGGCCAGTCAGAGGTGGTATTTGTTGGTTCTCCAAACTACTCAAAATTTCCACTACTGGTTCTCCCGAACTGGTCAGAACCTGCTGAATCCCACCACTGATCCAGAATGATGCTAGATAATTCATAGAAACATCTATGGATGTCTTGAGTTGAAATCTGCTCTTCCCTGGTGCCCCTTCTTCATGGAATCATGAAGTTAAGTTCATGTCTGATTCTTTGCAACCCTATGGGCCATAGCATGCCAGGCTTCCAACTCCTCCAATGTCTCCTAGAGTTTGTCCAAACTCATGTTCCTTGCGTTGATGGCCCTATCTAACCATCTACTCCTCTGCATTCCCCTTCTGCTTTTGCTTTCCATCTTTCCCAACATCAGGATCCTTTCCAAGGAGTCCTCTCTTCTCATTTGGTTGGCCAAAGTATTTGAGCTTCAGCGTCTGTCCTTCCAAAGAACAGCCAGGGTTGATTTCTGCACCTGAGGGCAGAACAAGAAGCAATGGGTGGAAACTAATTAAGGAGAGAAGCAACTTACGTAGAACTGAGGAGAAATTTCCTGACAGTTAGAACAATTAATCAGTGGAACGGCTTGCCCTTCATAAGTTGTGAATGACCCAACACTAGAAGTCTTTAAGAAGATGTTGGATAGCCATTTGTCTGAAATGGTATAGGGTTTCCTGCCTAGGCAGGAGGTTGGACTAGAAGACCTCCAAGGTCCATTCCAACTCTGGGATTGTATTGTATTGTATATCAAAATACTATGATTTGTCATTTCCATTGGGACTGACTGGTTTGATCTCCTTGAAGTCCAAGGAACCAATTCTGCCCATCTCTAAAAGTCCTAAATGATCTCAGGCTGTTTCAGCCACAATTGATTATATGCCATCCATTGTCAAACTTGACTTCCCATCAATGCCAATTCCCATTGATCACTAATCCTTTGGTGCATATTGTGTAGTGTTTTCACACTGCCTAGAGGAATGCCCTCACTACTGTGGCTGGATTTTCATGTGCCATGCTAAGCCATCATGTGATGGTTGGTTGGTTTTTGATTTAGCATAATGTGTCAATCTAGCCAATTCTTCTTTAGTCAATGAACCATGGTTAAGCAGACCAAGAATTACGATATGAATCCAGCTATGTAGTTTGTCTTACTCGAAAACATTAAAGGCACGGAGTGGCTGCGTGGTTACAATCTCCCCAGACCTTTGGCATACAAGAAGACTTTCCATTGACTGAAGAACTTAAAATGGATTTATCTTTCAAAAACGAATACCCTGCCTGTCCAAAAAAACATCTCTTTTTAACGACAATCAGTGGTCTTGTCTGAATCTCACCTATATGTAGCTCAGTTGTTCTACCACAGCAGTCATGGTGAGATGTTGAACGGAATGTCAACAAATTGGACAAGGTATAATTTCTTTCTTTCTTTTTTCTTTAGTCAATGCGTCCCTTGCCTTATTTTAGTTCAGCATCATTTCTCAGTTGCAAATGTTTGAGTGACACGCGGAATGCAAAACAACATAAAAGGTTTGCCCTCAGGCAAATGTGTGTCCATGTAGGACTTTAATTATTCTTTCTGAATCACGTACAATATGCAAAGTTCCCTGCATAGAAATCAGATGCATATCATTCGGATGCATTATTATTGTTGTTGTTGTTGTTATTGCTATTACTATTCTAATTACTACTATTTTAGGATACAGAGCAGGCTTTTTCAAAGGAGTTTCTTGAGCTTATTGCTCTGATATTAGAGGGGAAGGAAAACCAACTTTCCGATGTCATGTTGTAACAGAATGTAAACATCCCTTTTTGTGGTTTGCTCTCTTCTTTGTAAACACGTTGGCTTCATTCAAAAGTATTTGCTCGAAGTATAGAGTGCACAACATGCCATATTCTGCTTCTTTCTCCATTGTTAGCTCCCATTTCTCACCGGTTAAAGCTTAGCCCAAGGATATTTTCACATAACACTGTTGAACTGCTCTGGGAAGAGTCGGTGGTGTTTTCTGTTTTAAGGTACCAGTTGATTACACTATAAAGATAAAATAAAAAATCCAAGTACTTTTCATAAAATATTGCAGTCGTACAGAGTTCACTCCCCCCCCCAACCAACTCGCCTTCATTGCTAAGCAGGGATGGTGAGGGGAAAGGAGAAGGTGGAGCACCCACCAGATTAGGAAAAAAATCGTGAAGTTATTCAGAACTACTGAAACACACTCTTTTAGGTTTTGCCCACAGAAGCATTGGATCCCATGTTCCATTGTGTAGTTTTATGCCCAAGGAGAATTTGAAGCACTCTCTCTCTTTCTCTCTTCTCTCTTCCCATCACAAACTATCTATCATACTGTATATCAATATCATCTATCTCTATCTCTATTATTTATTTCTCTATATATCTCGTTATCATCATCTATCTCTATATTTATATCCATCTCTATTATCTATCTTTTGTCTGTCTGTCTGTCTGTCTCTCTCTATCTCTCTATCATCTATCTATCCATCCATCCATCCATCCATCCATCCATCCATCCATCCATCCATCCATCCATCCATCCATCCATCCATCCATCCATCCATCCATCCATCCATCCATCTATCTATCTATCTATCTATCTATCTATCTATCTATCTATCTATCTATCATCTAATTATATTCTATCATATCTCTTTCTCGCACACTATCATCTATCATTCTATCATATATCTCTCTTTCATTCTATTCTCTCTATCATCTATCTATCATCTATCTATCATCTATCTATCTATCGATCGATCGATCGATCGATCGATCTACCTACCTACCTACCTACCTACCTACCTACCTACCTTCCTACCTACCTACCTACCTACCTACCTACCTATCTATCATCTATCTATCCACCCACCCACCCACCCACCCACCCACCCACCCACCCACCCACCTATCTTTCTCTCTCTCTCTCTCTCTCTCTCTCTCTCTCTCTCTCTCTCTCTCGCTCGCTCGCTCGCTCGCTCTCTCTCTCTCTCTCTCTCGCTCGCTCGCTCTCTCTCTCTCTCATCTTTTCATATCTATCTAGCATCTATTTCCAAGTATTGTAGAACTAAATCTACTTGGTTATCTGAGGCATGATCTGGCTAGGTTTTTTTATTATTTAAATGGGATGAGACTTAGTGATATCTTTTTCTAGACATTTTCATATCTTGACAAAGGTCTCAATTAAGGCTTCATGTTGTCAGCCAGTTTGTGAACATACAGACATCTAGATATTTTATTCCTTTCCCCCCTCCCCATACAAACATCCTATACCACCCAAGATGCCGAAATGGTTCTATTTTTGATCCATGATGATTTGCTTCAGATATGAACAATTCAAAAATCATCTGTAACAAATTTAATTGGAGCAATCCCCAAATAAGAACAATATTTTTTCACAAGGATGCATCCACAGTGTACTTAAGCATAATGCTGTAGCTAATTGCTGTTATTTATAAACCTTTGTACCTTTTTTTTTTAAAAAAAATAAGAATACGAAATGGGGAAGTATTTGGACGTAGGTTTTATAGTGACAGCTCCTGCAGAGACATGGAGAAGGACAGTGGGGTGAAAACAGGGTTATGCTCGGATGCGTGTCAGCAAGATATCTTAAAGTTTCAGGAAAACTAAATATTTCACAGGTGCCAGATTCATGAAAGAAATATGCTAGTCTGCCCTGTGAGATAAATCAAATTTCTGGTTGGCAATAGGAGGAATCCGAGTTTCCTTCGTCTTCTCCTTCAGCAGTCCAATAAAAAGAGGCTTCTCCACCATTTCCATAAATTTGATTTCAGCAAAAAAAAAAAAAAAACAGCAAATCATATTTAGTAAACCGGTTTTCCCTCCCCCCCCCATTTTTAAATATTTTGCCTTAACTACTCGATGGTGCTTTTTAGTATCATTTTACATAATTTAATACAATTTGTTCCATCCATTGGTTTTCATGGAGATACAAGCTGTTCGCTTGTGGAAAAGCTGGCAGTGTCTCGTAGGCTGGCAAGGGATCATCCTGAGGAGTTCCATTTCAAAGTTCTACAGGGCAACGGCCATTTTAAAGCACATTCCCATTAAGATTGAATTAGGCTGTAGCTCCTGTTTGTTTATCGAACAAAAAACAAAACGGATACCACGCTTTCCCCCCCTCCCCACTGCCTTTGTAAAACGTATCTGCTTTGCCTCTACATCTCCAAGCCTCCACATCTCCAAATGGGATGTACTAGTATATTAAAAGGTCCAGGATTCCTTGGTAGCTTTCTTTAAATGCTGCCTTCCCTAGTAAATGAAAGAGAAGAGAAGCATTTCTTAATGATTTATCCAGAAGGTTAAGCAAAACTAAGTGGGTAAATAGAACACAATAAGCAGAATTGTGTTGCTTCCTTTTGGTTAATGATGTGCATGGATGGATATTCCGCCCCGCCCAGGTTTAACCCTCCATTAGTTCTTGGTTCTCTGTTCTGCTGTCCTGTACAAGCAACCTAACCCATATGCCTAGAATATAACTTTATTGCTCAATGCCTGTTTTACAGGAATCTTCTCAGATTGTCAGTTTGCCCCTAGGAAAGACTACCGTATTTTTGGAGTATAAGATGCACCTTTCCCCCCCCAAAAAAAAGAAGGTGAAAATTTGAGTTCATCTTATACACTGAATGCAGCATTTTTTTACTTCCCGAAATGTGCAAAAATGGATGTGCAGACAGTTTGGGAGGCTTGCAAAGTGCTCCTGGGGGCCGGGGAGGGCAAAATCGAGATTAACAGCCACTGTGATTTGCTTAAAGAATAGCACAAAAATTCTGAAAAACTGCCCGTTTTTTGCTCATTTCCCCCCCAGCCCTCAGGAGCACTCTACAAGCCTCCCAAAGCTCTGCATGCCCTTTTCTTTCTTTGCAAAAAATGAAGCATGCAGAAGGTTTGGGAGGCCTGCAGAATGCAAAAACTTCCCCCTCCCTCTTTTTTACCTCTTCAAAATTATGGTGCATCTTATAGTCTGGTGCATCTTATAGTTTGAAAAATATGGTAGATAAGGTTCAATGGCATTCAAGTTGAGGTCAGAGCTTGCCCTCTTGTGTCTACATAATAATTTCAGACTGATCCTCCCCACCTGACCCCCCCACTGCCAACTGGGATAGTTTTTTTTCTGACATTTGCATCACTGTCCTTCTGGCCCCCATTAGCATCAAATAAACAATTAATTCTGAAGGGGGACTTCTGCCATTTAGTGCACAGTTTATTCATTTACAGAAGGTTTAGCCCGGAGTCAGCAACTCAGGGCTCTGGAGCTGCATGTGGCTCTTTCATCCCTCTGCTGCGGCTCCCTGTCACTGGTCAGCTCCCCAGTTGATAGGGCTTTCAGTTAGGATAGGTAGAGGAAAAAGGATGCCACCCTAGAAGGAGATTCCATGGTAGGGGAACTGACTTCTGGTCAGCAGAAGACATGCCACGCTAGGAGGAAACTATGATAGGGGAACTGGACTTCCGGTCAGCTCCAGAATTGAATGGGGGAGCTTCGAGTTAGGACCTTTGTGGCTCTTTGAATCTTTAAGGTTGCTGACCCCTGATTTAGCCCCCTGCATCTTTCACTTCTTTCCACACATTGTTCAGCCACTTTCTGGTGAAATACTGCAAAAATGCAATCCAGATAAAATGATTCACTGATGCAATTCCAGAATAGAATTTAATATTTTTTACTGGAGGTGGGTGAGAAGCTATTCAAGTGGCATCAGTTTCTGATGTGTCACATGATTGTCTAAGGAATCCTGGGCATTATTTTATTTTGGTACCCTTGTCACATTAGAAAATCACGCACATTGGTACATTTTCTGGTTTTTGACCGAATATGCCATATTTTATTTCATGCACATGAGATAGACAATAGATATTTCAAAGTTGTATCAAGAAGAACAAGAACCAATTACGTATTGGGTATTTTAATAAAAGCTGTTCCATGACAGCTTTGGGAGATGGTGAACTTATTGGAAGTTAGATACTTGTTGTGGCCCAGCAGGTGCCATTGGAGCTGCCACCAGACTCTGACAGCGAGGGGCCCTCTAAGTCAGGTCTGGAGGATGTGGAGGACCCTGGACCGGGTTCCAACTCTGAGCAGGGCGCAGAGAGGCTGGTTGGCTACCAGCAGGCACCTGAGCCTTGGACCAGTGGGGAGGAGACAAGGGAGAGTGAGCTGGAGACCAGTAGTGAGTTGTTCCTGGATGCACGCCATCGAAGAGCTACTAGGTGTCAGGAACAATTACGCAATTACAGGAGGTGATTGCACTCAGCTGATGGTCATTAGGCTCCTCTCCAGACTATAAAAAGCTACTTGTGCACATGCCCCTCTTTGCAGAAGTCAATGCAGGATTGAATGTCAGAGTACATTATTGTGAGCTTGGCAGGCTGGATTGCTGCCAAGCCTTATCTGTGTTTATTGCTGCCCGAGTTTGTCTGAATTGCTGCCAAGGTCCTTATCTGTTTGTTCTGCTTGGCTTTCAGCCACCGAGATTTTGGTTTCTTGCTATTAAAGTACATTCCAGTTAAGTTTGTCTTGGCAGCCGTTACTGGACGGAGGAGGGCGTCAGAACAGATACTCCTATGTCAGGGTTACCTTTTCTTGGTAAAAGCCCTATGATTTTATCTGTCAGACCTGGAAGCCATCTTTACAATTGGACCTTCGGGCCTGCCACACTTTTCTACTGTGGGAAACTGGTAGGGGGGGGGGAATTATACAGAGTTGGGAGACATATAGTTAAAATAACATTCTTTGTGAAGAGAGTCAAGGACACCTTGTCCGGCAGCTGTGATAAGATGGCTGGAGGCATCTCCAGTTTGGACGGTGCTCGATTGGACCATGTGATGGACATATGGGTGCTGGGTAGATGCTTGGACTTTCTTTTGGGTGGGGAAAACCTGGAAACTTTCAGATTCAGGTTTTCCCAGATGGGCCAATATGACATCTCTAATGAATTGGAACTTTATTTGAGCTTTATAAGCCTCGGAGTCTTCTTTCATTGGGGGTGTTACTTGGAATCTGACACTATCAAATGTGGTGAAAGATTTCAGCTAAAAATTAGTACATGGATAGCTTTGTGGGTGGGGGGCAGTAGCCGAGGTTGCGCAGTGGTTAGAGTGCAGTACTGCAGGCCACTTCAGCTGACTGTTAGCTGCAGTTCGGTGGTTCAAATCTCACCGGCTCAAGGTTGACTCAGCCTTCCATCCTTCCGAGGTGGGTAAAATAAGGACCCAGACTGTGGGGGCGATATGCTGACTCTGTAAACCGCTTAGAGAGGGCTGAAAGCCCTATGAAGCGGTATATAAGTCTAACTGCTATTGCTATTGCTAGCTTCTCTTTGATTGGTGTGCATATTTAAGGATAAAGTGGAGGTGTATAGAATCATGGGAATGTTTTCAAAGTCTTTTAAATACTTGACAAGTTCATGATATGGAACATAGAAAGCCAACCACTGTGGTGCTGGTAGAGCATTCTGAAATTAGTTATCCTTCATCCTTCAATTCATGGATAAGTGAATGGATGGAACAATTGAAAAGCTATGTAAAATTTGCAGGTCTACTCCAAAATTCATAAATACATCTTGGGGGAAAAAGAATAAAAATAACGCCAACATCCAAACCTGAAGATTCTCGATGCTTTATGATCGGCGGTGGCACTGTGGTGAGAGTGCAGTATTGCAGGCTACGTCTGCTGACTGATGGCTGCCTGCAATTTGGCAGTTTGAATCTCACCAGGCTCAGGGTTGACTCAGCCTTCCATCCTTCCGAGGTGGGTAAAATGAGGACCCAGATTGTTGCAGGCAATATGCTAACTCTGTAAACCACTTAGAGACAGCTGAAAAGCAGTATATAAGTCTAAGACTATTGCTAGTCCTTCCTGCATTCCTCCCTCACTCCCTGTGGTTAGAATGAAGTATTGCAGGCTAACTACCCACTGTCAGCAGTCCGATCCTGACTGGCTTAAGGTAGACTTCAGCCTTCCATCCATCTGAGATGGGTAAAATGAGGACCCAGAATGTTGGGTGGGGGCAATAGGCTGACTCTGTAAATCGCTTCGAGAGGACTGTAAAAGCACCATGAAGCGGTATATAAGTCTAAGTGCCATTACTATTACCCCTTCTTTGAAGAAGTAGAACTTCATCCCATTTCCCCAAACTGCCATTTCTGATCAGGCCTCTAGCTTGAGTCCTACATTAGCTTGGCCTTCGAAGAAGTGATGTAGTTAGTCTCATAGTCACAGGAACCTGGGATCCAAAGGTCAGAAGGGAGATCCAGAGTCGTGGTTAGCATCTGGGTGAACTGCAGTAGATTAGCAACGATTTAGACTTCCTGCTATCTAACAACATGCACTCCTAAGCATAATTATAATGAGATTCAAGCCCTCTCCATTCTGCTTTATACAACTTCTTTGTGTAATTTGTCCATAGTGCCTTATATTTTTAAATACAACAAAACAGCGTGCTTTGATTCATTTTCATTTCATCACCAAGGGTATGCTAATTAAACATGAGTAAACACGGGTAAAAAAAAATGGTAAAGAAATGTATGCAATCTCATGGCTGGTGGATGTGTTTAAAATGTAATTGTTGTGCATTATCTATTAACTATTTACAAGGTAATCATTCTTATGGCCTAGAAGCCTTCATTGTTACGGCATTGCTTAACCGACGGCAGCTGCATATGAGTCCCGAATACTAACCCAGATCTCCAGTGGGGCAACTCCATTTAGCAATGCAATTCTTCCTTTGGAATCCTGCTGCCCCTTCATAACAGAATAGATTCGACAAGAGAAAGGTCCGTATAATTTTCTCCCAAGCGCGGAACTATTTTAAGCAAAAATGAAAAGGTTGTAGGTATGGGGTTGTTCTCTCTTTTCAATGGGAGGAGGCTAAGAGAGATCAGCAGGACGCAACGCCAGCGATCTGTATGGTGTACCTTACTATGGCGTGTTCACAGCCAACGATGGATTATAGCTACTCTCCGAAGAATTGGTACTTTCTGTAACCCTATCGAAGCTTCTAGGAGCCCTGTTTACTCTCCTCCCTGGCCATCTGCTTGGAGCATCTGGTAATCAGGTGCAAGCCCCCACATATAGAGCATTCATGCTTAAATTTGCAGCTACCTTGCCACCCACATTGGCTTTTGTTACACTGCCAGCATGTACCTCTTTGTGAATTGGATAACAATCGGGGACTGAGAATTCCACCATCGGTGTGCTGAAATTGTGATGGCTCGGGAGTCATTATCCTTTCCTGGCAGAAGAGTAATTTATCTATTTTCTAGTTTGTTTGTTTGTTTGTTTGTTTCCTTCTCTACCTTAGATACCATAGTATGCTTTCCTCTACCATGTCTATCTTATTGTGTTTCAGACAAAAATGTGTAGATTCCTCTCTGTCTCTCTCTCTCACACACACACACATACCCAAACACAGAAACCTCAAAAAGTCTGTATAAGGACTATAAGGAACCACCTGTCATTCTTGCCTGCCTTAGTTACATCCTCTGAATGACCCCAGTGTTTTTTTGTCATCTATTATCTGGGTGCGGTTTCTCAGTGGCTAAGACGCTGAGCTTGTCGATTAGAAAGGTCGGTAGCTGGGCGGTTCGAATCCCTAGTGCTGCGTAATGGAGTGAGCTCCCGTTACTTGTCCCAGCTTGTGCCAACCTAAGCAGTTTCTAAGCACATAAAAATGCAAGTAGAAAAATAGGAACTACCTTTGGTGGGAAGGTAACAGCGTTCCGTGTGCCTTCGGCATTTAGTCATGTCGGCCACATGACCACGGAGACGTCTTTGGACAGCGCTGGCTCTTTGGCTTTGAAATGGAGATGAGCACCGCCCCCTAGAGTCGGGAACAACAAGCACATATGTGCGAGGAGAACCTTTACCTTTAACAGAATCCTTAGAAATCTCTTTAATTTCTTTCATTCAGAGGGCTGAAGACAAGGTTCCTTCTCCTTGGGATTCCAAAGCTGAAATTGTATATTCAGATGCGTAATACACCCAAGCCGAGAGATCTTTTCTTGTCAAAAGAGTCAAAACATTCATCCTGAGAGGAATTTAAGTTGACAGAGAAAGAGGAGAAGCCATAATTCAGTGAGAATGTCCATGTTTGATTCCTAGCCTTTTCAGCTGAGCACAGTAGGTTGCTGTTTGTGGTGAGACATGAGATTGTAGACAATTGGTATAGACAATTACTAGGCAAGATACATCAATTGCTTAAGCATCGTGTTACAGTCTAGTAGAATATGCATCCATCTCTATCTTCTATCTGCCTTGTCATTTCCTCTTAACTGCTGTCTATGACATTTGCTTTTCAGTTCAAAAACATCCCAAAATTGTGGGGATGAAAGTTTCCAGTAGCCTAGGAAAAATATGTGTTTTGGTCTTTAGCTTATCCTCAACAGAATATTATCAGGCGACACATCTCTCTTCGTGGATAGGTCCTCTTTTCTGGGATCTTTTCAAATAATGCATCTTTTTAACTTTTTGTCCAAATTAATGGACACTTATCCTGATACGTACGTACGTACGTACACACACACACACACACACACACACACACACACACACAAACAGAGACAATATGATGAACACAGAGGCTCAGTGGGCTAAGATGCTGAACTTATCGATCAGAAGGTTGGCAGTTCAGCAGTTCAAATCCCTAGCACTGCATAATGGAGTGAGCTCTCGTTACTTGTCCCAGCTTCTGCCAACCTATCTGTTCAAAAGCCTGTAAAAATGCAAGTAGAAAAATAGGAACCACCTTTGGTGGGAAGGTAACAGCATTCTGTGCACCTTAGGCATTGAGTCATGCCGGCCACATGACCATGGAGACTTCTTCGGACAGGGATGGCTCTTCAGCTTTGAAACGGAGATGAGCGCCGCCCCCTAGAGTCAGGAACGACTAGCACATACATATGTGCGAGGGGATCCTTTACCTTTAACTAATATTACTGAAAATTAAAATCAAGGAAGCAGGATTGACATCTCTTTGTAGATTCAGGATATGGTCCCATTAGATGTTGCAGAATGTTTACATATCGTGAGCTTGGAATGTTCCAAACATAAGATGGAATTCTTTAGACATCCTTCTGGGATTTGAAACATTTGATATACACGTCCCAGGATAATGTTGCAGGATTCAATCTGGGTCAATCACTGGGACCAGAGGATTAATCTTCCGAATTTGAGTACTCAGAAAAGTCAGAGAAGTTCTCCCTCTCCAGAATGGGTCATTCTGCCAGGGAAAGCCCATTCTGGTAACAGAGAAGTTCTCTGATGATGGCCTCCAGCATGAGTCCGAGGCTCAGAAGTCTAAGCTTCTGGCTTCAGCGACTGACCCAGATTGGATATGAAAGATGTCCTCCTCCTTTTATCATTATGTTGATTCCAAAGGGTTTACGCTATTTGAATCCTGCCTAGGAATACCTGAATGGATGATTTTGCTCATCCAATGGGCAGGCCGCACTTGTGAGGAACACATTGAGTGGCTGCGCGTATCAATCTCGAATGCAGTAATCAAGGTAAGATGCTGAAAAATTGGCCTGATGGAAATTGTGTGCAATTTCACATACGTTGCCTTGAAATATCGTTGATGTATCCTACAGATGCATAACAGAAGCGGAACGCTCATATGGCTAATTGCTGAAGCTGAATATGCTCCCAGCCCTTCATAAGGGACCTTTTTCACAAGTGCGTAAAATGAATGAACATTTAGTAAAGGGGGAAAATAAGGTCTTATTGGCGTGAGTCACTAAGCTGTCTTCCCCTGGCTGTTGCGCTGTAAGTCAGTTGGAGAAGTTTGACAGCAATTTAAGTCCCATTGACAATTGCTGTCACAATATTGAAGGAGGATTGTATCAACAGAAGTGGTCGACATTCAACCAGTCATATGGACCGGATGAGTTTACCATATGCTTAACTACAAACTTCCCTTGGAACTCTTTTTTTTTTAAATGACTGCTTGACAAGCTTATGAGAACAATCAATACCAAAACTTCATATGAAATGTGAGGTTGCTTTGAGGAAAGAGAATCTGGGGTTTGTTTATCAGAGAACAGACACCAGAGAGCCGAGGTGGCGCGGTGGTTAAATGCAGCACTGCAGGGTACTTCAGCTGACTGCAGTTCTGCAGTTCGGCTGTTCAAATCTCACCGGCTCAGGGTTGACTCAGCCTTCCATCCTTCCGAGGTGGGTAAAATGAGGACCTGGATTGTTGTTGGGGGGCGATATGCTGACTCTGTAAACCGCTTAGAGAGGGCTGAAAGCCCTCTGAAGCGGTATATAAGTCTAACTGCTATTGCTATTAATACTGGGGCATCTTAGAATGTGTTTTTGTTTATTTCTTTTGCTTTGCTTTGTTTTAATTGTAAAGGAGTTAATTCATTGATGCAAATGGTTGTATCCAGAGTGGGTGTGCTTTTCAGCCACGGAAGCCATTCAGCAAGAATCTATGATTTAAGCCAAGGGATCCCCAAACATTTGGAGCGCAGGGACTACTAAATTCATAATTTTAAATCCCGCGGACCACTAATATGATCTGCCTAATGACTGGCTGGGTGGGTGTGGTTAGGTGGCCATGTGACTGGATGGGCATGCCCAACTTGATGTCACTTATGTCGAGGGGTGCCGCGCTAGCCTCTACTTGCCCCTCCCTCTGGTTCTTTGCCACCAGCGGCACTTCCCTCCAGCCTTAGCCCAAAGCCCCACATGAGGAGGCTGAAGCAGACCCCAAGTCAGAATTTCTGCCCCCCTCAGTCCTGCACAAAAACGACCCAGAAGTGGGGAGACTCTCTGCAGCAACACAAACATTCATTGCACGTATCCAGCCCAGGGGTCATAGTTTGAGGACCCCTGATTTAGTGCAATATAAAAAATGCAAATAATTTTTCTGCAGACCACCAAATTTTCTCGCAGACCACCAGTTGGTGAATGTTGATTTAAACCACAGTCATTACAAATTGGGTGAATCCAGAATGGGCGTATTTATTGATGCTAACAATGTAATACCCTCTGTGTGTGTGTGTGTGTGTGTGTGTGTGTATGTGTGTGTGTGTGTGTGTGTGTATGTGTGTGTGTGTGTGTTTCCATAGATGTATTGAAGGATGAGAAGGTGCGTTTCAATAATATTGGGGTAAAATCGGTGTTATGTTGGATATGTTGTGAGAGAACGGCCGTAATCTTATCATGTAGTCCTATTATGATATGCCATTATAAGTTTTATTTTGAAGGGCATGCAGAGATACATACATACAAGCCTATATAACAGGGACTGTATTTTCTTAGCCTAGGATTAGAATTTGATTTAGCATATGGGGTGAACCCAGTCAGCTTGTAGCATGAAGGACAGAAGGTGGAAGAGGAGGTGTTAGTAGTTGTAGGTGGTGTTAGTGGTTGTGAACAGATGTTAGTAGGTGATGTTAGTAGTTGAGGGTTACAATCCTTTAAGAAAAGGACAAATATTTCCCATTTTAAATTCCTGATCATGAACACAAAACCTGAAAACATTTCACATAACCAAAGGTGATTTTTAAATATAATATCGTTCAAATCTCACTGGCTCAAGGTAGGCTCAGCCTTCCATCCTTCCGAGGTGGGTAAAATGAGGACCCAGATTGTTGGGGGCAAGAGGCTGACTCTGTAAACCACTTAGAGAGGACTGTAAAGGCACTATGAAGCGGTATATAAGTCTAAGTGCTATTGTTATTGCTAGAAATTCAGAGAGACCATTCAGATAAAACAACAACAACAACAACAACAACAACAACCTGATCCTCTTCTGTCTTGATTTGCCTTGTTTTATTAGCACTGGGCTAATTTTTATTTATTTACATGTATGGTTAACAGTTAACAATGACCAGGTTTGAACAATAGAGAGAAGTATAGGCTGTGTTTAGGTATCTTATATGACCCTTTGCGCTAGGTTTTCAGATTGGGCATTAACTTTTTTTAATTTTTCTTTCTAGAAACTGCTGCTCTATTATATTTTTTATTAAAAAAAACCCTATTGTGTTATATAGATCAATGCATATAAATACGTCCATAACAGAGCCTGATATACTGAAAAAAGTTTACGGTGATCTGAAGACAGGTTAAATGGAAGAGCTAGTAAAATATGCATTTATTGATTGGGTATGTGTGTATTTCTAGCTGTGTGTCAATAAACCTGACAAATATACTTACAAAAACAAGATATAGGTGTGTTTATAAAGAAGTAGAATATGGGATTAAACTGTATTTCTTGTATTCTGCTGAGAGATTTTGTTAAAGAAAAGCAGATACAGTAACTCTGCTCATGAAGGCAAGTTATCGCCTGATATCAAATAGGGATAGCACATACTGTGGGAATTCATTGTTGGAATGTATTTCTATTCAACAACTACGGTAGTATTCAGCCAGTAGATGGCAGTGTTTACAAGTTTGGTATCTATGGTATATACTCTATGCTCTTCTAAATAGAGTTTTCTGTTTCCTGTTACAGTTAAAATGCTGAGCAGTAAAGCACATGGTGACTGTACTCCTTGTTTGCTCTGTAGCGATTGGTCTTTGTGAATTGTGAAGGAGAAAATCGCCAAAATGCTGGGCAGTAGCTAGCAATGGACCACTTTTGAACATGTGTGAAACACCAACACATGTATAAAAGCAGTGGGGCTTGCATCACAACACTGTCATCTCACCAATTTTGCTAGTCTCTGCAGATACCATTGAACATGCAGCCTGCTGGTAATGAAATCCATCCATCCATCCTTCTTTTCTTCCTTCCTTCCTTTTCTTTCTTTCCTCCCTCCCTCCATTTATATCTCGCTGCAATCTGGTGACTTTTAGTGGCTCATATGGTATAAGAAAAATCTTTTTTAAAAAAATCCATGGTAACTAGCTACCATGTATAAACCCAGATGAAGAAATAAGATGGCTCTTGAAATTTCTATCAAAATGCAAGCAGTCCTTGATGTACAACCACAATTGGTTGTTAAACATTTTCCTGTTGTCATGGTGGTTATAATTTAAAGACTGGCTTATTGGTGGATCACACTAAGGATACAGGAAGTCCTTGACTTACAACCATTCATTTAACATCAGTTTAAAGTTACAATGGCCTCAGTGACATATGACTGATTGGGCTGTCCCTGCCAGAAGGGCACATTCTGGAGAGAGAGAGAGAACTTCCCCGAGGTTGGGCTCCATTCACAATTCTGGTGTTCAACAACTGGATCACATTAATGACCGCTGCAGCTTCTTGTTATCATGTGATCTTGATTTTCAACCTTTCCGGTTGACTTCCTACAGTCTAAGTCAATTGGGAAAGCTGGATTCCTTATGCGATTCACTTAACAACCCCTGTGATTTGCTTAAAGATAGCAGAAAAACAGCAGTAAAATCACGTCCGGTCACATGATGACTTGTTTAACAACCGCAGCCACAAATTTAACCCAAAATTCTGTTGTGATGTTTGGTCTATGGTTGCCCCCCCCCCAAAAAAAAATATCAGAAGCAGTTTTAGCTCACCAAATCTTATGCCTTTTAATGCAATTTGCTAGTGAAAAAAGATGATACTGGACTCGTTCGGATTTTATTTCAATATACATGGGAACATTTTATCCATTAATATCAGCTGTGGGAAATTCTGGCTATGTTGAGCGAAACAGTAAATTATGATCCCGTGTACAATTGTATGAAAGAAATGGGGGGAAATGGATTTCTTTTTCAAGTAATCATGATCTCTAATTACGACCAAATTGGGGGAGGATTAAGGATTAATTTTATCTGAGTAGTTTGGATAAACCACAGCTAAATCTTTCACTCTCCCTGCCTATGATATCATTACCTTACGGCTGAGTTTGTGTAGCCTTCTAAGCCCTAATATTGTTGGTTTAGTTTTGACTTTAGGTATTAAGGGAGAGACAACACTTGTTTGTTTGATTGATTATTTACAAAACACATATCTCACATTTTTTTGCTTTGAATGGCCAGGTTGTAGATTGGCAGCCATGATTTCTGGCAGAAGGTCAGCTTTTTCACAAAGACGAGTTTACATGTTCCAGGATAATGTTGTAGGATTCAATATGGATTGGCCACTAGGATCAGAGCAGGAGTGGGTTCTGGCTGCTGCTGCTACTGCTAGTTTACTCAGGGATGTACTGTGCTTGATGTGTGTTATGTGTGCACACGCAATACTAAAAAATGCTTCTGCACATGCGCAGAAGAAAAAACAAGATGGCGGTGACCACGGCGCCGCAGAGAGAACCAGTTTGGGGGGCGTGGCAGGCCAGATTACTACCTACTCGGCCGAACCGGTAGGAACCCACCTCTGGATCAGAGGTTTAGTCTTCTGAGCTTTCGGACTCGTGCTGGAGCCCATCCTCAGTGAACTTCTCTCTGGCAGAATGTGTGTCTTGAGCTATTCTGTGCATTGTATTTAGATGGTGCCTGGTCAGCTTTATGTGATGCTTTATATCAGGCGTGTCAAACTCAATTTCAGTGAGGGCCGGATCAGGTTTGTGTTTGAACTTGGGAGCAGCGAGGTGTGTGTGGCCAAGGGAGGGCATGGCCAGCTTGACATCACTCGTGTTGTGGCGCCCTGTGGTGGCCAGAGTGCTCTCCCAGCAAAAACAGGCTTATGAACTCCGTTTTCGGCTGGGACAGCCTCCTGCAACCATCTGCCAGCAAAAATGGAGCTCAGGAGGGCCACACGTGCCTCTCATGAGCTCCGTTTTCACTGGCAGAAGCACCACAGGCTGGTCCTTCACTGTTTACAGGGCAGTTCTGTGGGCCAGATCTAAGCACCCTGCAGGCCAAATCCGGCCCGTGGGCCTTGAGTTTGCCACCCCTACTTTATATGGTGCTTTGTATTTAAATGGTGCCTAGTCAGCTTTTTGAAGCAAACAAGAACAGTGAAGAGGACTTTGGGGCCTTTAAGGTACTACAACAAAAACCTAAAAACGTATCCCAGCTTTCCTTCTCTACTGCAACTTATACTTAGCACAATCAAGCCAGGCTGGTTTTGAGTCTCTTCTTCTTAATGCTTTTTATATGCACCAAAGCAGAGGTGGGTTTCAAAATTTTTTGGAACCTACTCTGTGGGTGTGGCCTCCTTTGTGGGAGTGGCTTGCTGGCCATGTGACCTGGCGGGAGTGGCTTGCCAGCCATGTGTTTTCTTTCTTTCTTTCTTTCTTTCTTTCTTTCTTTCTTTCTTTCTTTCTTTCTTTCTTTCTTTCTTTCTTTCTCTCTCTCTCTCTCTCTCTTTCCTTCCTTTTGTCTCTCTGTCCCTTTTTTCTTTTTTTCTTTCATCTCTCTCTCACTCTTTTTCTTTCTTTTTTCTTTTATTTATTTCTTCCTTTCTTTTTCTCTCTCTCTCTTTCTGTCAGTCTGTCTGTCTGTGTGTCTGTGAGGGGGGGCAGTAGTGAGTTTCAAATTTTTTTGGAACCTCTTCTGTAGGTGTGGCCTCCTTTGTGGGAGTGGCTTGCCCGCCATGTGACCTGGTGGGAGTGGCTTGCCAGCCATGTGTTTTCTCTCTCTCTCTCCTTCCTTTTGTCTCTCTGTCCCTTTTTTCTTTTTTCCCTTCATCTCTCTCTCACTCTTTTTCTTTCTTTTTTCTTTTTTATTTCTTTCTTTCTTCCTTTCTTTCTCTTTCTCTCTCTCTCTCTGTGTCAGTCTGTCTGTCTCTGTGTGTGGGGGGGGGCAGTGGTGGGTTTCAAAATTTTTTGGAACCTCTTCTGTAGGTGTGGCCTGCTTTCCGGGTCCACTGGTGGAACCTCTTCTAACCGGTTTGGTAGATTTGACGAACCGGTTTTACCAAATAGGTGCGAACTGGTAGGAAGCCACCTCTGCACCAAAGACAAATTCCTTGTGTGTCCCATCACACTTGACCAATAAAGAATTCTATTCTATTCTCTGAGTCAACTCAACATCTCCTCCCTTCTGTCTTGCCCAACCAAACATGGCTTAGAGTGATGTATGGACAGCCTGTGACTAGTTGAAAGACAGACTGGATGCCTGTGATCTTATCTCAGCTGCCCAGGAGAATTGGGGAAAGCAAGGAAGCTTTTGCTAGCTGTAATTTAGCATCACAGCCGAGTCAATTGCTTACCTCCTAACCCGCTGGTGTTAAGCCGTTTCTACTTTCTCTCTCTGGTCTCTTCGTATCGAGAGCGCTGTAAGATCAATAGTTTCGAGAAATCTGAACCCAGCCTCTTATGAATTTGTGCATTAGCCTTATTCGCAAGCACTAATATAATTACAGCTGAGACAGATGCCATCCTCAGTTTCTCTTATTTGTCACCACTCTCCCTATTCGTCGATATCAAATTTTGTTTATGCATCCTTGTCTGCAACTGGGATTTGCATTGCTCGGCCAAAAATTGGTTGAGTTTAGATGGTGCCATCTGCTGAATATCCTTCAACTGTTATTAAGCTTAAATGCATTTTTGGATTGGTTCATTCTTTCTCTCTCTCTCTCTCTCTTTCTCTCTCTCTTTCTTTCTCTACTACTCCCTTTCTTTCGTTTTCTTTCTCTACTTCCTCCCTTTCTTTCTTTTTCTCTACTTCCTCCCTCCCTCTCTGTCTTTCTCTTTCCTCCCTCCCTCCCTCCCTCTCTTTCTTTCTTTCTTTCTTTCTTTCTTTCTTTCTTTCTCTCTCTCTCTACTATGCCCCTTTCTTTCTTTCTCTACTTCCTCCCTTTCTTTCTTTCTTTCTTTCTTTCTTTCTTTCTTTCTTTCTTTCTTTCTTTATTTATTTATTTATTTATTTATTTATTTATTTATTTCTCTACTTTCTCCCTCCCTCTCATTATTTCTTTCTTTCCTCCTCCTCTTTCTTTTTTTTCTCTCTCTCTCTGTCCTTCCTTCCTTCCTTCCTTCCTTCCTTCCTTCCTTCCTTCCTTCCTTCCTTCCTTCCTTCCTTCCTTCCTTCCTTCCAAAAGTAAAATAAAGCCTGGGGATTTTCAAATGTGGCAATTATTAGAAATTCATGTTAACAACAAAACAAAGCAAGTTGTGTACAGTGTCTTTTAAAGACACACTTAAGATTCAGCAATCCATTTAGTAAGCATCTACAAATTTACCGACATTAAATTGAAAAAAAAACATAGCAATTGCTCAGGAGTACAATTCTGATGATCAGATGCAAACTCAGATTTAGGATGAAGGACTTGTGCCCCCAATTATTTGACCACCTGGTGCTTCAAATGATTGTTTGGGGAACTGGCACAAATCCACCACAAGGAATGTACATTCAGATACCAGAGAAACATGGAAAAGTAAGTCCTTGTCCCAATCCAACTATCTTGCTCATTCATTTGGTTGCTCATAGATTCCTGAATTTTACTTACTTGCTACTTTTTAATTTAAGATTGAACTCAAAACTGTCTTCAAGGCAAAGCTATTTATTCTTAATCTGTCTCTATTTGGGATTGAGAAAACATATAAATTTAAATATAGGTCAATTCATGCAATTATTTCCTTCCTTCCTTCCTTTCTTCCCTCCCTCCCTCTCTCTCTCTCTCTCTCTTTCTTTCTTTCTTTTTCTTTTTTTCTCTTTTCTTCTCTTTTCTTCTCTTCTCTCCTTTCCCTCCTAACTCACATCTCTTCCCAGAGCATTCAACATATCTATTATATACAGTCTTCATTATATCTACCAAGCCATGGTCTCTGGATGGTATCTCATTCATGTAATTATTTCCTTCCTTCCGTCCTTACTTCTTTCCTTCCTTCTTCCCTCCCCTTTCTTTCTTCTTTCTTTCTTCCTCCCTCCCTCTTTCTTTTCTTTTCTTTTCTTTCTTTCTTTCTTTCTTTCTTTCTCTATCTCTATCTCTCTTTCTCTTCTCTTCTCCTCCCCACTCCCTCTAACTCATGTCTCTTCCCAGATCATTCAACGTATCTACTATATGCATTATTCATTATATCTACCAAGCCATGGTCTCGGGATGGTACCTCAGACCTTCGAAGCTGGCAAGTGATGCCAGCAGGTTTGAGTTGCCAATTCCACCAGTGAATGAGTCAGGGAACTTTTCACATGTGCATGATGCTATCAGAGGTGGGGAAAGGAATGACTGCCTATGTAGGGTCTAGAGGCATTAAGGCATTCATAATCAAGCTGGCTTCTTCCGTTGTACCAAAAGAATATTACCACATTACTTTAGGCTGCCAACCTGTACCCAGATAGCTAGGAATAAGTTCTTGCTGAGATTGCTTTCCTAGCAGACCCAGCAGGAGTGCGCTGTGAATTTTGCAAGTTACTATGTTTTGCATACACTTTTGTGTCTCCCCCCCATTCCCCCTCCCTGCTTCCAAAAATCCAAATTTAAACACCTGAAAATATTTTTGCTGTTGCTTTTGTTAAATCCATTTGGTGTCTGGAAGGGGTGGAGGAGAAGAGACTGTTAGACAATAAGCATGTATGACGAAGAGATAATGGCTTTACTTTAACCTTTGTAATGTTGTGCGATATTTAAATTTATGTTGATTCCCTCCATGTTACATGCAAGTAATTAATTTTGTCTTACTGACAGATGATTCTCAGTGACTGATTTTCAAGAGAAAATCCAGACAGGTATTTCTTTAAAAAAAAAAAACAAAAAAAAAAACATTTTGCTTTCATTCAAGTTGGCTTGCATTTGTGTATGTGGGGGGCTTTGTTTTCATTATGGGGAAGGGGGCAGCTATTCAGGTGGCAGGCTGAATTCTCATTACCGTTAATAAACCCCTGATAGTTAATCGTGTGAAACCCTGCCAAGGGGAGGTGGGGTTGCTGCTTCAAACAATGCACTTGCTCCGAGATGTACCTTGATCTGAATATTAGAAAATGCATCACCCTCCAAATAACGTTTGGGAGAATGTTATTTGTCCAGAATATTTTTTTCCCCAGGGTTTCATTATTGGATCAATAGAAGAAACCCCAAAAAAAGGTAAAGGTAAACTGTTCCCCTTACATATATGCTAGTCATTCTCGATTCTAGGAGGTGGTGCTCATCTCCATTTTCAAAGCTGAAGAGCTAGCGCTGTCCGAAGACATCTCTGTGGCCATGTGCACCGAAGGCGCACGGAATGCTGTTACCTTCCCACCAAAGGCGGTTCCTATTTTTCTACTTGCATTTTTGCATGCTTTCGAACTGCTAGGTTGGCAAAAGCTAGGACAAGTAACGGGAGCTCACTCCGATATGCAGGGCGAGGGATTCGAACCGCTGAACTGCCAACCTACCTGATTGACAAGCTCAGTGTCTTAGTCACTGAGCCACCGCCTCCCACCACCCTAAAACAAGGCAGCTCCAAAGACTCATGGCAGAGCCTAAATGGTGTTTCAGCCGAGGCATGTGCAAAAGAGCCGAAGTGGTGCAGTGGTTAGAGTGCAGTACTGCAGGCTACTTCAGCTGACTGTAGTTTGGCAGTTCAGCTGTTCAAATCTCACCGGCTCAGGGTTGACTCAGCCTTCTATCCTTCCGAGGTGGGTAAAATGAGGGCCCGGATTGTTGGGGGCAATATGCTGACTCTGTAAACTGCTTAGAGAGGGCTAAAAGCCCTATGAAGCGGTATATAAGTCTAACTGCTAACAGCTAAATGTTCCCCCATTTTTACAAATGGCAGGCTAAGTGCTGGTTTTGTTTTACAAGGAGATGACCAGGAAAGCAGTGACTT
The DNA here is from genome assembly GCF_051295495.1 of Thamnophis sirtalis. Lineage (NCBI taxonomy): Eukaryota > Metazoa > Chordata > Lepidosauria > Squamata > Natricidae > Thamnophis > Thamnophis sirtalis. The sequence goes on along the minus strand of NW_028261394.1, from coordinate 39,232,706 downwards.
GTGTGTTCTCCTAAAGTCAGCAATAGCATCTCTTCCAACCTGCTGGCTCACGTCGTCCTCTCCGGGACAAGCTATAACCCCAGGAAAGTTATGAGAATGAAATCGGTCTTTACGTAGAATGGGTGCATTTTCCTTTCATGTCATTTGCTCCTGGGTCCTCCAGTTCATAGCCTCCTCCACCCACCCATCACTCTCTCTCCTCTCTCCCTTATGTCTTTTCCTCCCCTTAACTGAAACAGACAGCATTTCTATCTGTTCCCGCTTTGCAGTTATGCTTCTTATTAACTCTGGACTCCTTCCCTATGTGGAGCATGAATAGACAGAGTTGGAAGCAAGAACTGGCCTTAGTTGCTAATCGGGATGTAGAACGGAGTTTCCCTTTTGGTCTTTCGTTTAGGAAAAGGTGCCGAGGGAACTTTCCATTTTAGCTGTGCTGGGTTTTATACCGCAGAGTTTATACCGCAGAGTCTGAGCAGTCGTATTGCAATGCCAAGTTATGGATTAACCTTTTAGCTCTGCACAAGTCTACTGGTTCCCACTTGTCTACAAATCTTCCATTAATGATCCTTTTTTGATTCATCTCATCCTGGATACTACAACTAGATGAAGAAGAGAAGTATTGCCTTTTTTATGATATACTGAATAAGTCTTAAGTAGCTCATGTGATAAACCCAGTCAGAGGTGGGTTCCTATCAGTTTGCACCTATTTGGTAGAACCGGTTCATCAAATCTACCGAACTGGTTAGAAGAGGTTCTACCAGTGGACCTGGAAAGCAGGCCACCCCTACAGAGGAGGTTCCAAAAAATTTTGAAACCCACCACTGAACCCAGTTGAAATAAGGTAAAGGTTTTCCTATGCGCCAGTCATTCCCGACTCTAGGGGGCGGTGCTCATCTCTGTTTCAAAGCCAAAGAGCCAGTGCTGTCCGAAGACATCTCCATGGTCATGTGGCCGGCATGACTAAATGCTGAAGGTGCATGGAACGCTGTTACTTTCCCACCAAAGGTGGTTCCTATTTTTCTACTTGCATTTTTACATGCTTTCAAACTGCTAGGTTGGCAGAAGCTGGGACAAGTAACGGGAGCTCACTCCATTAAGTGGCGCTAGGGATTGAAATAAACTGGGTTTAATAAATTATTTAGTTAACCTGGTTGAAACCCAGTTTAAATGGTTTCAAGACAGGCCAAACAAGTCTACTTCAAACTTTGGGTGATGATGGCCAGGATTATTAACTGAAAAAAATAAAGGAATAATTGTCAAAAGATCAATGAATTGGGGAAAGAACGAATCGCTATTGGGACAAGTGCAATAAAAGAGCTTTTTTTTTTGGCCTGTGGCTAGAGAAGAATTACAAAATTTAAGGAAATAACCTTGGAATTAACTGTTTAACTCCAAGGTTATTAATTATAGGCCCTCAATTCATCAGTGTGAAATGCTGCCTTGGTGCTGATAACTCATATTTTTTATCTGGATGAGGATTGGAGTATATGAGTCTGTCTTAACTTTCCAATGCTGGTACTTGGGCTTTTATGCTGACTCTCTCTGAAAATCCCACCTACTGATCTAGGGACAAATATTTTTAGTACTTTACTGTTTTCCCCATGGAGACTAAATGGATAGTGCACTTGAGTATATCCTTGAGTCCTTGATAGATCTGAAGCATCATTTAGTCTTAATGCCACACGGTATACCAAAGTGTAATCTGTTACTGTTTGTATGTAGGTGAGAAGGGACAAAATGCAGCTTTGATTGGCCTTCCTCACCTTCCTCAAAGTATTTCCTTTTCTCTCCTCTTTTTTGTTCTCTTTCTCCCCTTCTCTCCTTCTTTCATTCCCTCTCCTTTCCTCTCTTTTTTGTTCCCTTTCTCCTCTACTGTTTTCTTTCCCCTTTTCCTCTCCTTGCTTGTCTTTCCTTTTTTCCTGTCTTCTCCTATTTTGTTCCCTTTCTCCCCTCCTCTCCTTGCTTCATTTGCTCTCCTCTCCTCTTTTTTGTTCCCTTTCTCCTCTACTTTTTTCTTTTCCCTTTTCTCTCCTCTCTTTCCTGTTTTCCTCTTCTCTCCTTTTTTGTTCCATTTCTCCTCTCCTCCTCTTCTTTTTCATTCCTCTCCTCTCCTTTTTTGTTCCCTTTCTCCTCTCCTTTTTTCTTTCCCTTTTTCCTCTCCTTGCTTTTCTTTCCTTTTTTTCCTCTCCTCTCCTCTTTTCTTCCCTTTCTCCTCTCCTTGCTTCATTCTCTCTCCTTTCATCTCTTTTTTCCTTCTTCCCCTCTCCTATTTTCTTTCTCTTTTTATCTCTCCTCACTTTTCTTTCCTTTTTTCCTCTTCTCTCCTTTTTATTCCCTTTCATTTCCTCTCTTTTCTGTTCCCCTTCTCCTCTACTTTTTTCTTTCCCTTTTTCCTCTCCTTGCTTTTCTTTCCTTTTTCCCTCTCCTCTCCTGTTTTGTTCCCTTTCTCCTCTCCTCTCCTTGTTTCATTCCTTCTCCTCTCCTCCCGTTTGCAGTTCCTCAGAATTAATGTTCTCCTATTTTATTCTTTCTTTTAAAAAAATCTTTCTCCTCTAGCTTCATCATCATTATCTTCTCTCTGTGTGTGTGTGTCTCTTCTCTCTTCTGTGAAGCATCAGTGAAGGTGGTCCTACTGGTGGTGCTTTCTATTGTCCTTCTTTCCCATTGATGTATGGGAAGGCAGGAGAATTTGAGAGCTTTGGAAAGAGCATGATGCAGCGAAGGACACTCAGTGGAACTAAGTTAATGCAAGAACAACAGAATCCACCTCAGATTTTTTTTTTTTTAGGAAAAAATCTTTTCATTGCAAGATATTCCGAAAATATCTCCCCCCCCCCCCAACTCCCTCCGAGGAGCTGAATGTATACTACTAGGGTAAAAAATGCAGGATAATTTTTCTACATGGCACAAGTTTATTTAAGGAAATGAGAGGTTGATTGCTTTAATATTGCGCTTAAAAAAGTGCTACCTCAAAATACTATCCGAGGAGCCTTACTTGAAAGACACAATGGCGCTGATGATTTAAAAATAATATTGAGATTTCGAACAGTAGGAAAGCTAGGCTTAGCTTTTTTATTTTAAAAGAAATAGAGTACTACTTCTGATGAGCTTAATGTTCTGGAACAAATTTCAGGACAATGTCTAATAAATTTTGCTCTAGTTTCCTTTGTATATTTTAAATAGAAAATATGACTAAAAGTGCAAAATAGCCAGTTAACACCGATTGCAATTTTAAAAAAAATAGTGTACAAAAAAAGAAGGGGGGAAAAAGGAAACCCACAATAGCATATATTTCTTGAGAACGAAATAAAACTCACCTAATATAAAGCATTCCTGTCATGCTTTACCATTAAATTAACATTTAAATCAATTTATTTAACAATAGAACAAAAATGGGGCATTAAGCATATTAAATAGTATACGTAGCCCCCCCCCTTTTTACAGGAGTCTTTCAAACAGGACTTCTGAGGGTAAAATACTTGTTCAAATATAGAAACAAAGATGTGTTATTCAGACTACTTTATAATTGATGGCTAATGGGTATCCTTCCAGTCCTATAGTATTTGTTATTTGGAATTTGTAAAAAGCCTGTGCACAATATTCATTACCGCTGTCCTCTTGTTCGTTTCCAGCCCTTTGGCATCGAGTTCAAAAGAATGTAAGCATCTGCAGAAACCAGCGAGTCTTTCAGAACAAAATTAATATGTAAAAATCACATCTGTCCAGAATGGAGCTATATTTTATATCCATAAAACCAACGTAATATACCCAGACTGTGCTAACGGTTAAGATATAGTGGATAAGTATTAAGTAATTCTAATATGCACTTTGTCTTGAGAATATTAAAAAATGCTTTATTGCATTCTTTGCCGTAATTTCTGCAATCAGCAATAGCAAGGCTATCCATTGAGGATTATAGAGTAATCTGTAGGAAGTGGCTGTTTCCTACAGAAGAATCCAAGTCTTGGGCATACCATAGGGGATTTATATAGGTTCTGGTGAACCTTCTACCTCCCAAACCATGGTGAGAAAGAACAGAACAGAACAGAACAAAATAACAGAGTTGGAAGGGATTGGATATCTTCTAGTCTAGCCCTCTGCTCAAGCAGGAGACCCTATACTATTTCATGCAAATGACTATACAGTGTCTTCATAAAAAAAAACCTCCATTGTTGGAGCAATTACAACTTCTGGAGGCAAGTTGTTCCACTGGTTTATTGTTCTCACTGTCAGGAAATTTCTCCTTGGTTCTAGGTTGCTTCTTTTCTTGATTAGTTTCCCTCCATTGCTTCTTGTCCTGCCTTCGGGTGTTTTAGAGAATAAGTTGACCCCTTCTTCTTACTGATAGGACCTGAGATATTAGAACACTGCTATCATGTCACCCCTAGTCCTCCTTTTCATTAAACGAGTCATACCCAGTTCCTGCAACCGTTCTTTGTATGTTTTAGCCTCCAGTCCCCTAATCATCTTTGTTGCTCTTCTCTGCACTCTGCAGAGAAGAGCAAGGAAGATGATTAGAGGGCTGAAGCCCGAAACATACGAAGAACACTCCAAATTTCTTACCCCTGGTCAGGATAATTGGAACATCCGCGAATGATGGTTTAGCAACCGCAGACTTAAATCCTCAACAATTATGTTGACCACACTTCTGAAGAGTGAGAAGCCACAAGGAACTTTGATCTGAAAGGATTACAGTAAAAAAATGCACAGTGGTACCATGGTACTCAGTTGCTTTGAAACTCATCAAATTTGGTACTCAATATATTTTGATGTGAAATTTCCCCCCCCAGTACTCATTGTTTGATGCTCAATGCACAAGCTACAATCTATCTGCCACTCCGTCAGTTGTCTTGTGACTCACTACATTATTCTTTATGGGAAAATATTGTTTGATACTCATTGTTTTTGATACTCATCACACCTCCCAGAACCAATTAATGATGAATGCTATGGTACCACTGTATATCATGCGAGAGTAACATCTCAGTCAATGTTACTAAATACATCAAATTGACTGGGTTCATCCATCTCATTCTGCAGTGAACATGGCAATAGCATGTAGACTTATATACTTTACAGTGCTCTATAGCTTTCTCTTAGCGATTTACAGAGTCAGCATCTTGCCCCCAACAATTTGGGTCCTCATTTTACCAAACTCAGAAGGATGGAAGGCTAAGTCAACCTTGAGCCTGATGAGATTTGAACTGCCAAATTGCAGTCAGCAGAAATAGCCTGCAATACTGCACTCCAACCACTGCACCATCACAGCCCATAATCACAACAACTGGTTTTGCATACCATATTAAGTCTGTTTTATGATCTCAGTTATTAAAAATGGTACTAAATGCAGAAAGGATAGAGACTGACTTAGTTCTGAGGATTTTTTTTAAAGGAAGCTTTGTTAAGTCTTATAAAATTATATTCTACATTTATCCATCGATACCCATGAATTGATGCATCCATGTTTACGTTGTTGAGGAAGGCAAACGTCAAACAGATTGGAGTCTCACACTCAGCTGACTTTCATAAAAATGTTAAAATGTCAAAATATGTTCATAAATCTACAGATGTAGCTATCATGATGAGGATTTTAGACAAAGATGATTTTAGCACTCCATGTCATGGCATTATATATTTCTTTTTCTTTAAAACATCACCCACAATGTTAGGAAAAGGTAAACAGGATTGCCTCAAGAAATGTTCACACTGTCTAAAATCTCCATCTAAGTTTTAGTTCATTCAGTAGTTTGTTTTTCTTTTGAGTAAGTACTTCTTATTATTTTTATACTTATAATGGTCCCTTCTGGGGCCATTCCCTATCGTGTCTTTGTCAAGAAATTCCATCTAAATTCCTTAACTGTCTGTTTCTTTTTAATATCAGTTCATTCCCACTTGTTGATAGGACACTTAAGATGCCATCCGCTGGTTCAGGTTTTCCCATTGTGGGAAAATGTGGACTTTTGTGGTATCTCTATAAAATTTGCTTGACTTTGACAAGATGAAATAACAAAATTGATGATTTCTCAATACATCTTCATTATTCCAACCTGCAGCATGCAAACAATCCATCAATTTCTTATGGGAAAGCCTAAAGCATTCTCACTTGTACACCTAGCATACCCTTAATGATATAATTTGTTGTATTATTGTTATAATCTTTGTCTAAAGTCATATCTAACTTATGTTTGTTTATTAAATCTGTATGGCCTTCCATTTCATACACAAAAAGTGTCTCCGGGTACAACACTTATTTAAAAGAACAATAAAACATTCATTACCAAAAATCTGTAAGAAACACGAAAACAAGAGAGGATGATGTTCACCACAGAAAGGGCGCCATTTTGAGATCTCCCTGGTCCCATAGGAGCCCCAGGTCTGAAGTTAGAATCGGGTTTTGAGGGACCTATGGAATGTTAAGAGGGATGGAGCTAATCTCACTTCTGAGGGAAAAAAAGATTCCAAAACGCAGGTGCCAGAAAAGATCCACCTCTTGAGATCCATCATGTAGTTTCCTAATATTTGGGACCTACAATGTGCCTTCTCAACAAAACAGTAAAAAGCATTCCTGCCTAGGCAGGGGGTTGGACTAGAAGACCTCCAAGGTCCCTTCCAACTCTGCTATTGTATTGTATTGTATTGTATTGTATTAGGACAGTAAATCACCTTAAAACCTGTAATTCAAAGAACATATAAAGATTAGATAACAGGATAGCCAGGAAGTGGAGCCCTTAAATCTTGCAGGCATTCTTGGAAGCTCAGCCAGATTTTTAGAATTTCACGAAAGGCTAACGCGTTATGTTACGTGTCTCTAGCAGCCCTCATAATTGTAACTTTTTTTCTGTCCTATTTCCTTTTGAAGTTTCGGATTTATATTGTATAATTACACTTTGATTTTGGTCTGTGGGTGTACTTGGTGTGGTACTTTTTCTTCCTCTTACTGCCTAGCTTCAGTGGTGAAGTCCAACATTCTCCTTCAAATTTTGTCTCCATCCCAATGGGATAGACAACCATCGACTTGCCATGAATGTAGATCAGCCATTCCATCAGTTCTTCATGGCATCAAATCTAGTAGGCCTCCGAACCTTCTGGAAACTACCAGAGAGTTGTATCCATCATACATGTCTCATTTTATCTCCTGAAGAGAAAAAAAATGTAGATTAATAGTCTAGTATTTCTTTTACTAGATGGTTGAATGGATGTATAGATGGATAATACGAAAAATAGCAATAGCAATAGCAGTAGACTTATATACCGCTTCATAGGCCTTTCAGGCCTCTCTAAGCGGTTTACAGAGAGTCAGCATATTGCCCCCAACAATCTGGGTCCTCATTTTACCCACCTCGGAAGGATGGAAGGCTGAGTCAACCCTGAGCCAGTGAGATTTGAACCGCTGAACTGCTGATCTAGCAGTAGCCTGCAGTGCTGCATTTAACCACTGCGCCACCTTGGCTCAAAAATGGAAGACAGAGAGACGGAGAGACGGAGAGAGCAAACCAAATCCTTTATTTGTTGTTGTTAGTTGCAAAGTCATGTCCAGCCCATAGTGACCCCATGGACAATGTTCCTCCAGGCCTTCCTGTCCTCTACCATCCTCTGGAGTCCATTCAAGCTCATGCCTACTGCTTCGGTGACTCCATCCAGCCACCTTATTATCTGTCATCCCCTTCTTCTTTTGCCCTCAATCGTTCCCAGAATGAGTCTCTTCTCTTCTTCTTCCTTCTCATTAGGTGGCCAAAGTATTCGAGGATCTGGCCTTCTAAAGAGCATTCAGGGTTGATAGCAATAGCAATAGCAGTTAGACTTATATTCCGCTTCATAGGGCTTTCAGCCCTCTCTAAGCGGTTTACAGAGTCAGCCTATTGCCCCCAACAATCCGTGTCCTCATTTTAACCACCTCGGAAGGATGGAAGGCTGAGTCAACCCCGAGCCGGTGAGATTTGAACAGCCGAACTGCCGAACTAGCAGTCAGCTGAAGTAGCCTGCAGTACTGCACTCTAACCACTACGCCACCTCGGCTCTCCACTATAAATCCTTTATAGATCAGTCCAATGTTGTTGTTGCCCTGAACAAGGAGGCAGAAAGTGGGTAGATTGTTCTGGTAGTAATAAAATCCAGAGGGCTATTAATTATGCTCACAGCATCCGTCTTCATTTCTCTTTAGCATGTGTGGGGCCCTCTATTTTTCCCCCAAAAAATATTCTATTAGTTTTTGTTACGTATGATCTCCTTTTTGTGAATCCATGCTGAATATCTTTAATTAAATCATAACTTTCCCTGTTTTGTCCCTGATTAGTGTTTCCAATATCTTCCCCACTGCTGAAGTTGAGCTTACTGGTGTTTAATTTCCTTGATTTTCCCTCGAGCTGTTATTGAGCTGTTATTAAGGCATGTTACATCCGTGGCCCCTTGCCTTGCTGCCTGCTTCTTACCTTTACACTTTTGGAACCCACTTTAGACTCCTTCGCAATAGGTAGATGCCCTCATGCATGCAAACACACACCTGAATTTAGATTATGTCTGGAAAACAGTCTTAAGCCTTTGAAGGAGCAACTCTCAAGTGAAGGAAACATCACCACTTAAAGGACTCGCAACACATCTACAGCAAAATGCCTTCCATTGCTTTCTGTGGCTGCTAACTCTACCCGTACGTTCCTGCTATAAAGACCAGGTTTATTTGTCTTCAACACCGTTTCTTAAAAACAGTCAAAATCACAGTTAAACCTTGTTTGTTGATTAAAAGATATATAGATAACGGTAAAGGTTCCCCTTGCATATATGTGCTAGTCATTTCCGACTCTAGGGGGCAGTGCTCATCTCCATTTCAAAACCAAAGAGCCAGCGTTGTCCAAAGATGTCTCCGTGGTCATGTGGCCAGCATGACTAAACCCCGAAGGCACACGGAACGCTGTTACTTTCCCACCAAAGGTGGTTCCTATTTTTCTACTTGCATTTTTACATGCTTTCGAACTGCTAGGTTGGCAGAAGCTGGGACAAGTAACGGGAGCTCACTCCGTTAACGCGGCACTAGGGATTCAAACCGCTGAACTGCCGACCTTTCTAATCGACAAGCTCAGCTTCTTAGCCACTGAGTCACCACATCCCTGGGACATGCAGATAGATATCAGCAAACAGCCATTGCCCAGTTAAGGTGAGGAGTTTGGACAGAAGATTGACAGCTCTACAGACTTCAGAAGGACTAAACGTTCTTAATTCCAAAACCTTCAGATTACTGACCAGTTGGTCTTTGGGTTAGTTCCTAGGATGCTTGCATGTTGCTGTAAAATTAATTCATATGATGATTTTAAGAAACATATGTTCGGCCACATCATATGGTCTTTAACTCAATCCAGAAAATGGAAAAATATATAAATTACAGTATAAATTCACCTCTTGTAGACCGCCAGAGCCTGGAATCTTTAACATAATATTTTCTCTTTTCTTCTCTTCCATATTGGGTGGTGCCTGCTGCTGTAAATGACATTTTATATCTTCTGCTCCAGAGAGTATCATCCCAGGGAGCCACAGGTGTTCATTGGAATTACTCACACATTTGTTGAATTGGCCATTCTGTCATTAAATGAACTTAAAACTAAAAAAGCCTTTGGCTGGGGAAAGTCACCAATAGAGAGAGACTTTGGATTATCTGATATCCCATAACTTAATCATATGGCTTTTAAGAGTGGGACACGAACAGCTGTGTCTCACTAATATCCCCGCGCTATGTGTAAAGCGATCGGCTTTCGTCCTAAACTTATTTTTCAGAGGAAGAAGGGCATTTCCAGAAGGAACATAAATATCTGGCCTTAACCGTTTTGGTTCCTTGAGACAAAAATGATTCATCGCCTGATATTTATTAAGATGGCTGCCCTATTTAATCTATGAATACGTGAGATCTGTAGGATTATTTTTCAGACCTGGAGTGAAAAGTTTGGAGATGACCATTCTTTTTAATCTCACAGATACCACATCTGTATCTCTTAGAGAGATGAGACAGTATTTGTGTTCTTTTAAACAACAACAAAAAATACCCTATCTTCAATCCTATCAGTGATATAATTGTCCTTCCCCCCCCCTTCCTGTAACGCTCTGTGCATTTAATACGTGCATTCAAAATCTGTTCCTCCGATTAACTGTTAGTTTGTGCTGTTTTCATTGCTTATTACTCAAGAATGTGTGCTTTAATAATATTAAAAACTAAGACAAAGAAACTGTAGATTAGAGACTTTATTTTCAGGGTAAAATGATATGGATAAGTGAGCGTCAACTGACCAGAAATTATTTGCTTCTGTCTGTTAGACACGTAATGGAGTCATTTAACTAGTCAAATTAGGAGCTGTAGAAATGCACTATGCTTCATTACGGAGTTCGAATGGGCACCATTTTACATTTACGTCAAAAATTATCTCATAGCAAATTAATGTTTTCATTGTGCTGAAACACCAAAGAGATGCAGTATTAGCGCCACCTAGGGGCCACTCTTAAAATAGTTTCATCGAACTTGGCAAACAAATTTCCGTTTAGAAGAAGAAAACAAGGGTGAATACATTAGCTTTAGGAGGTTCGAGGCCTGGAACCCCCCCTCCCTTTTTTTTTTCTTAAATTAAGCCAATGCACTCAGTGTGGGTCTGCCATGGTAGCGGATTTGGGAGACACAGCTTAATGTAAACTGGTGGTGTAGCAGAAAATGAGACAAGACCAGCTCTTTGTCAGAGGGAGAGGTTTATTTGCGCAAAGGTTCAATAGCGATTGGTCAAGCAAAATCTGAACCCCGAAGGGCAGTTGTTTACAGTCTTTTATACTTTTAGCCAACATATCGATCACCCCAAAGTACCTGGCCTTCCTGTGTCATGAAAACTTCGTACACCATCTCCCAAAACAGAGACATGACATTCATTACTTATTTACCTCCCCACAGTTAGGTGAAGCAAACAGAACAACTAATCTTAAGGGTAATTATTCCTTTTTCCCATTCCACATGGTAAAGAAACTTTAAGACCCAAATAATTTGTCTAGTTATCAAATTCTCCTTTATTGGCAAAAACAACTCTCATCTGTTTTACCACCAATTTCGCAAATGCTGAGAAAAAAAATATCATCCAGCTTTCCCACAACCTGCCCAGGGTTCTGAATGGGTCACACTTCAAACCCCAGACTTATTGCATCCTAAAATATATACCACCCATGCAAAGCTCAACTAGATACAACGATGGAATGTTTGTCAAAAAAGCAAAATAGTCCTGGCAACGGTATGTTGGGAGAACCAATAGCAGTGGTGGGTTTCAAAAATTTTTCGAACCTACTCTGTGGGTGTGGCCTCCTTTGTGGGAGTGGCTTGCCAGCCATGTGACCTGGTGGGAGTGGCTTGCCGGCCATGTGTTCTCTCTCTCTCTCTCTCTCTCTCTCTCTCTCTCTCTCTCTCTCTCTCTCTCTCCTTTTCCTTCCTTCCTTTTGTCTCTCTGTCCCTTTTTCCTTTTTTTATCTCTCTCTCACTTTTTCTTTCTCTTTTTCTTTTTTCTTTATTTCTTTCTTTCTTCCTTTCTCTCTCTCTCTCTGTGTGTGTGTGTGTGTGTGTGTGTGGTGGGTTTCAAAAAATTTTGGAACCTCTTCTGTAGGTATGGCCTGCTTTCCGGGTCCACTGGTGGAACCTCTTCTAACCGGTTCGGTAGATTTGATGAACCGGTTCTACCAAACTGGTGCAAACTGGTAGGAACCCACCTCTGACCAGTAGGGTGAGTTAAATAAAAAGAGGAAGGGCATATTTAAGGCATTTAAGTAGTGAAACAAGAGAGACAAATTCAAGAAGAATTGGGTGCTGAACAGACCTGAACTGAATACGAACACGCGTGATTGAGACAGGAGAAGACTGTTTGGTGGTCTGGTCATATAGAGACAACAAATGAGAAGCAAATTGCAAATGAGTAGTAAAAGGAACAAGAGAAAGACAAATAATGTTATGATTGAACCAAGTTAATAAAGAACCAAAATAAAAAGAAGTTTATGAAATTTGTAAAGAGGGTGGAAGAGGAATGGTTTGCAAGGATACAGAGGTAGAAAAAAGATATAGTGAATGATACTGGTCTGTAATCTGGTTTTATCTCTTTCTTTTCTTTTTCACTCACACTTTTTAATTTCTTTGGTTCGCTGTCTTTTAATCATTCCCTGTTCTCTGCATATGATTGATTGATTGAATTTATTTGCCACTCATCTCATAGTGAATGACTCTGGACGATTGTTTTCCTTGAAAATAAATATCATGGTATATATGCATATGTGTTGATTTGCACAATTAAATAGCTTCGAGTTTACAATAGTTAGATGGCAGAGTTTGAGAACTGTTATACATTTCAAGTCTTTGGCATAAAGGTAGGTTTGGCTTTCAATATTGGGATTGTGATCTCCTCCATTCTTTGACAAAAACAGGTTACAATTGTTTAAACTTAGAAAATTCTGAGAAAGTTAGCCAGCACGTATGAGACCAAGCTGGCATTTTTCAAAAATTACTGCAGGAAAAAATATAAGCCCATCACATCTACACTGTATATTGCTTGGATATTTTTTTGTATATCAAAATTAGAATTGTCAAACGTGACCTTAGTCTAAGAAAGAGTAGTTTGTGTCATCTAAACAGCACAAAAGTTTTGTTGATGTTTTCATCCAGGAAAGGTGATGTATAATAAGGACAATGACATGTATAAAATGTTGCAGGATGCAAGTTTCTATTAAATAATTTAGAATAATAGTACTCACAGGTTTTTAAAAACAGTAACTCCAAATTCCCATTTTATTCAAACTAATGCAATAAAATGCTTTTCAATATTTTAAATAGGACACCTTAGTTGAATTCAGTGTCAATTGTTCCACTCTATCTATCTATCTATCTATCTATCTATCTATCTATCTATCTATCTATCTTCTATCTATCTATCTATCTATCTATCTATCTATCTATCTATCTATCTATCTATCTATCTATCTATCATCTATCTATCTATCTATCTATCTATCTATCTATCTATCTATCTATCAGTATTTTCCACAGGGGGGATTCTCTTGTGAAAGCATGATTTGTGACAACTAGTATTTACCACATCAGGTGGACATTTTGGGGTCTAACAGACTCCCCGATGTGCTAAAAACCACTTGTCATCATATAGAGAAGAGCTGCACACACAGACTCACACAAACAAACACACACACACACACACACACACAGAGAGAGAGAGAGAGAGAGAGAGAGAGAGAGAGAGAGAGAGAGAGAGAGAGAGAGAGAGAGAGAGAGAGAGAGAGAGAGAGAGAGAGAGAGAGAGAGATTAACTACTTGTCATGATACCGAAGAGCTAAAATAATATCAAGATGATTTAGTCACGGGAAGTACAAATGAGGGACTTGGTTCTTTTGTGTGATGCGGATGTATAGAATAGAAAATGTACATTCTTCAGCTCATGAAAAGGGTTTCATCTTACTTATCTTTGAAAGAAAGCAAGAACTGTTACATACTTTCCCTCTCAGAAACTTTGAGAAAAGATTGTGTGATGAGTAGATGCAAGAATGAGACGCTTATATGCAATTGTTCCTTGTGTGTCATATATGACATAAATATTCTGTCTCTCCTCCTCCTTTCTAAAGTAAAATTTAAAGGAAGGGGTTTTTGCCCCCAATCAGAGTATGAGTCTGTCTTGCTTGTGTGCATCAGGCAGAAGTTCTTTGGTTAAACAAAAAATAGCAATCCTTTCCATTTCATTTTTGTTTAAATTTGTTCTCCTTAAAGATTGTCAGGTCTATCTGGCTGTGCAATTTGTGAGTTTGGCAGAAATAACCCCATGCATTTTTGTGTTTGTGTCTCATCATGTATAGATATTTTCATTCACATTTTCCCCCCTAAAGTATATTGTTTTTTTTAAATTCCGGTGTTCATTCCATTATAAAATCATTTTGTGTCCCTTTTGTTACTAGGCACACTTCCTTAATATCTGTCTTTTTCTGTGTGACATTGAAGTACAAACCACACCACAACATTGTGAGAACTGTAGTTTTGGACATCCCTGTGGAAGTACCAATTTCTGTATATATTCAGTGGCAGATCTACAATAGTGGCATTTGCCTGACTGGTAGACTGAAATTAACTAGTCCCAAATAGTTTTTTTAAAAATTGCAAATATACTTTCCCAGGAACTGAATGTGAATTGTTTTGAATTTAGGAAAACTTTTCTGAAGCCAGGAAAATATTCTACCACAGAGAGCAAGCCCAGTGTGGAAACTGGGATATAGAAATAGATCTTATTGTGGATAGTGAATAAGGGAAGTGAAATCATTGTTGGAATGGTAGGCCCTCTGCTGGTGTTTGGTCCTTGGCAAATCCTCTATTTTGACATTCTCTAGAGCCAATATTCTCCTCCTCCTCCTCCTTCTCCCTTTTCATCATTCTCCTCTTCCTCCTTCTCTTTCTCCTCCTCCTCCTTCCTTTTCATCAATCTCCTTCTCCTTCTTTCCTCCTTCCTTTTCATCAATCCCCTTTTCCTTCTCTTTCTCTCCTCCTCCTCCTTCTTCCTTTTTGCCATTCTCCTCCTTCTCTTTCTCTCCTTCTCCTCCTTCCTTTTCATCTTTCATCTTCTTCTCCTTCTCTTTCTCTCCTCCTCCTTCCTTTTTGTCATTCTCCTTCTCCTCCTTTTCTTTCTCTCTGACTCCTTCTCCCTTCATTCTTCTCTTCCTTATCTTTCTCCCTGACTCCATCTCCCTTTCTCCTCCTCCCCCCTTTTTCATTCATCTTCTGCTCCTCCATGTCTTTCTCCCTGATTCCATCTCTTCTCCTTCTGCTGCAATTAAAAATATTTCAATATCAACTTTTGTTACTTAATCTGCAGAAGACAGTTAGCTGTTCCTGCTGATTTTATGAATGCTTTTATTATTATTATGGTGAAGCGACAGCTTTTTAAAACCATAGTATAATAGCTGAATAACAACATAAAACCCAAGTCCTTCCTAAACATTTTAAATAGCTAACTGTTCCGTAAAAATTCCCAACCAATATGGTTTCTGTTTTAGGGATGTCCACCGATTATTGGCTGACATAAATATTTAGAAATATACCTTCCAATATTTTATCCAATTTCTACCTCTTTTGGGGGAGGTAGAATTTTGAGTTTGGTTTCTCTTATGAAAAAGAAAGCAATAGTCCTTTGAGAAGTTTTTTCCTACACAAAATGCAATGGGCTCATAGTGTAAGGAACAAGCTACAATTTTCATAGAACACACCTAGAATTGCATTTATCTCTGACACAAACAATCATTTCTTCATTAGAACACTGCCTGCTAACTATAATAGGAAGACAAAAAAACCCATATTAATTGTGTCAAGTGCATAATTTTTGTTAGTACATTGGATTTTTCCCCCCAAAATTTCAACACAATGCTTTTTGTTGGTGAATGTGGGGATTGCTTTCTATTTCCCTGCATTTTATACTACTGTGTTGGTGGTATGTGTCATTTTTTTCCTTTATAATTATTTGACTGGTGTTAAATTAGGGGTGAAATGCTACTGGTTTGGACCGGTTTGCTTGAAGTGGTAGTAAAAAAATGCTACCAGTTTGCCCGAACCAGTAGTAAAAAAAAGGCTGTGCAACAATTAGCTTTGCCGCATGATTTAGAAATCACACAGCATAGCTGATTGTTGTACACAGCTTATTGTCGGAACTATTGGTTCGCCCAAACTAGTAGCATTTTTTTACTACCGTTTTGGTCCCGACAATCAGCTTTGCAACAATCAGCTGGGCCACATGATTTATATTCGCTAGAAAGCAGGAAATCCTGTTTTTTAGCGAATCTAAATCGTGTGGCACAGATGTTCTGCCCTTGCTGTTCTACTTACCTTTGCAGATGCAGAAATGGTTTCTTAAATCCTCCTTTTTGGTGCGCATGCGTCCACAAAGCAAACCAATAGTGAAGCGAACCAGTAGCATTCACCCCTGTGTTAAACCACCAATGATATTAGCTAGCCAGGTAATAATTTAACCTGGACTATTCTCTTCGACTGCATGATTGAACTGCTTATCCCAACTCATCTTTTTCTGCCAATGTTTCAATAAATGTTTTAAACATTGGGGGCAGGGAAGGAAAGGGAAAAAGCATGGTGGGCCACCTGCCACAAATTAAACTCAAATATGGAAAGATCAGCATTTTCTGACATAACCTTTATTTAGGGAAGATGGCTCTAAGCAAGATTCTTCAAGTTGATGTTCTCCAGAAGATCTCCAGATGAAAATATGTTCCTAATCTGATCTTTCAATTAATGGCCCATTAATTGTCTCTGTAACTGAGTCTATCCATCTTCTGCTAACCATTCGATTCTCCTCTTTCCTTCCATTTTTTTCTCAACTTTCAAGACTTTTCCAGTGCACTAGCTCTTTGCATAATATGTAGGAGCCGAGGTGGCGCAGTGGTTAGGGTGCAGTACTGCAGGCCACTTCAGCTGACTGTTATCTGCATTTCAGCGGTTCAAATCTCACCGGCTCAAGGTTGACTCAGGCTTCCATCCTTCCGAGGTGGGTGAAATGAGGACCCAGACTGTGGGGGCAATTTGCTGACTCAATTTGCTAAAAATCTGTAAACCGCTTAGAGAGGGCTGAAAGCCCTATGAAGCGGTATATAAGTCTAATTAATAGATAAATAAATAATAAATATGTCCAATGCAGAAAAACTTGAATCTGGACATTTATGCCCCATGTGAAAATACTGAACTGATTTTTTTTAAATGATATCTATCTATTTGTATGTCTATAGAGATTCTCAATCATCCAGGTCATGGTTGTCCCAAAAGTGAGGGGTTTTTTTTCCACAAAAGGCAACTGGAATTTTTTGGTGTTTTCTTTCAAAATGTTTTGCTTCCTATCCCAGAAGTTTCTTCAGTTCTAATTTAGAACTGAAGAAGCTTCCCAGATGAGAACCGAAATGTTTTCAAAGAAATCGCCAAGAAAGTCTAGTTGACTTCTGGGGAATCCATCTATTTTCTTGGTCATCCATGAAAATTCTCAAGAGTTTTCTAGTTTAATGAAAAGAAGGACAAAGGGAGACATGATAGCAGTGTTCCAATATCTCCTGGGTTGCCAAAAAGAAGAGGGAGTCAAGCTATTCTCCAAAGCACCTGAAGGCAGGACAAGAAGCAATGGGTGGAAACTAATCAAGGAGAGAAGCAACTGAGAACTACAGAGAAATTTCCTGACAGTTAGAACAATTAATCATTGGAACAACTTGCTTCCAAAAGTTGTGAATGCTCCAACACTGGAAGTGTTGGATATCCATTTGTCTGAACTGGTGTAGGGTTTCCTTCCTAAGCAGGGGGTTGGACTAGAAGACCTCCAAGGTCCCTTCCGACTCTTCTCTTCCCTTCCATTCCTTTCCATTCTATTCTACTATCCTACTCCAAACTTCAAAGGCGTCACTACTTTTCCTATTCTGCTTCTTTAAAGTCCAACTTTTCATTCTGTAGAGTGTCACAGAGAATATCAAGGCCTACACGATTCTGATTTTCATCGGTATAGACAACATCGCAGCATTGGAATAACTTTTTCCAAGGATTTCATGGCTGCTCTATTAATGGCTAGTCTGCAGCGTATTTGATAGGAGGAAATTAGTCCCAAATTAATTTCCGATTCAAATGTCATAGGAAAGACAAAAATGTTCCCCATGGCTCTATGCTTCCATTTTGTTCTTCTCGCCTAGAAATATGGCTGACTTACTGATGTGAAATTTGTCTGCCAACTCTCTGATAGTTCAGCTTTCCCTGTTTACCAAGGCTAGACTGAAGGATTCAATGATTTATCATTATTCCTGTTGGGTTTTATGTAATAACTTTGAAACTCATATAAAGTAATGATCCACAAACTCTTTTAATGTTCATTATAAAATATGAAATATTTCTCAGAACCGTTGCAATTATGTGACCAGACATAACTGTTTCACACATGAGCACATGCAGGGAGGTTTAACATAACTTTATTATCTTCTTGTCTTTCCCTTTCATTGATGTGATAATCGTATTTTAATATTTCTTCTAGAGAAAAGTTAAACAATTTTGGAATCTCTGCTGAGGCCTAGTTGATTGGCTTTTGCAACAAGAGTATTCAAAGAGTAATTGTATTTACGCTTGAGACCTGCGATCATTGTAAAGACATGCTGGTTGTCAATGGCCTGAATTTTGAATTCTGATCACATGACCTTGGGGATGCTGCGGTGGTCATAAGTGTGAGGACTCATCCAATTGTAACTTCGAACAGTTGCTAAATGAATGATTGTAAATCGAAGCCTATCTTGTTCTGACCCACCTCCCCAAACAGAGCTGGGTTCCTACCAGTTCACACCTATTCGGTAGAACCGGTTTGTCAAATCTACCGAACCGGTTTAGAAGAGGTTCCACCAGTGGACCCGGAAAGCAGGCCACACCTACAGAAGAGGTTCCAAATTTTTTTGAAACTCACCACTGGTCCTTGGATATGATTATTCATGCTCATATTTATAAAACTCAGTGCCTCTGTGAAAGGTAAGGATGACTACTGCGTTTGTGGTGCAATCAGAACATTGTGTGTCTTGAAGTTGTTTTAACGCAAACCAAAGATGCCTTTTAAAAAACAAGTTTACATCCTATTCTTATGCATGCCAGTGCTGTGTGTGAGGTAATTTAAGGTGGTTCTGACAAGTGTCATCGGCATCTTCATATCTGGTCACTTGGGCGGCAAGCCACTCCCATCCGGTCACATGGGTGGCAAGCCACTCCCACAAAGGAGGCCACACCCACAGAGTAGGTTCGGACAATTTTTGAAACCCACCACTGTCCCCCAACATGAAAACCCTCTGAAGTTAAGTCAAAGATTCCTTTATCAGGAGCACCAACAGCCCTCTTTCTCTCACAGGTCAACAAGTCCATCCAGCAGGGAGATGATTAGTTGTCTGCCACATCTATTCATCTCCACCCCCTGCCTTTTATCCCCAGAGCTAGGGTGGGTCCTCGTTAGCAACGGTGGCTCTTCCTTCCCCAGGATCAGCCCATAGATTTCCGCTGCTCTCCTCTCCTCTGCCTTCTGCGCATCTACACATCAGGCCCTGGACCCAGCTGTTCCTCCTCTTCCTCATCAGCCACCTTCAGACCTGGGGGCTGTTGACTCTCCATCTGGGCTGATAGACGGCCCAGGCTCTGCCTCCATCTCTCTCTCTCTCTGCCAGCTCCATTCCCTCTTCTACCTCTGAGCTCCCTGATACTGACCCTGACTCCCATGCCATCTCCTCCTTATTTGATTTGGCTTCTGGAAGGGCCGATGGCTGACAGGCCACAACATAACTGTAATTACTTTATTTCATTCCTTTTTGGGGTCAGTTATATTAGCATCTTTTACACTGAATATTAAAAAAACACGAATTCAGTTTGAATTACACCCCTGTAAGGCCCTGATGTGAAATGGCTTGCTCTTCTTTCCCTGCTTGACAAACACACTGTGACTAATGACACGGTGGAAAGGGTGCAGGATGTGCCACGGATGCCTGTGAGAAAATAGATAGGCTTTTCATTAAATGCAGCTAATTTGAGTTGTTTGTTTAATTAATTAATTGGAATTATATCCTCCACAATCAAGGAGACTCTCGGCAGCTTATGAAAGCCATCAATACAACACCACGAAATGTCCACGGTGAAAACCAAAATAAGGTAAAAATAAAAATAAAAAACCAGCTCTCTAGAACTGCACACAACTACATGCCAACATTCAGTGTCTACACAAAATGCAGTGTTATTTTCCCGTCTTCAGAGAATAAAAGGGTGCAATCTAAGAAAGTGTGACTTTTTCTGAATTAGCTTTTATGTGTGGCCATTAAGTAATTCCACTAAATAAGAACAGGTCTTCGTGGAGCACAGTTTTAACTAAATCTTCTACAAGCAAAGAAATCTTTTGAAGTCGAATATTTGCAAATCTTTCTTCAGCTCCGTTAATCAACCCCAACACTCATTTCGTGGCCCTCATTTATTCTCATACTTCAGGAAGATTGTGGGGTCACCTAACTGTGTCATGGTAAAATTTACCATCTGCTTTATTCCAGAGGCTCTAGACATTGTATAAGGTATTAAGATGTTACTAGCAATAGCAATAGCACTTAGACTTATAGAATGCTTTATAGTGCTTTTACAGCCCTCTCTAAGTGGTGTAGAACAACCTGGGGTCCTCATTTTACCCACTTCAGAAGGATGGAAGGCTGAGTCAACCTTGAGCTGGTGAGATTTGAACTGCCGAACTGCAGCTAGCAGTCAGCTGAAGTAGCCTGCAGTACTGCACTCTAACCACTGCACCACCTTGGCTCTCTAATATCTTAACACCAAGATTAAAACTAGACCAACAATCAAGAAGCAAGCAATAACCCCAATCAAGAAACTACCAACTCAGACCAACAAGCTGACATTAAATAATAGCCCAATCAAGAAACCACCCATCAACATTAGTATATACAATGAATGCAAAGCCTACTCCCTTACTAGCACTGATGATGTTACCTAGTTGGGTAATGAAATGTCTGCAAGAAAAGAACCAAGCTTAGAGAGGATCCCACAGTTCAACCCTGAGCTACAAATATTCTCTTCTATCAATTAATATCTCAGGCTTTGCAGAAGCTTAAACCACCACTTTACTCCTGAAATATGCCTACTGAACTTTGATAAATCAGGACTATTTCTCCTAGTTTCTGCAAGCTTTAATGTTGCCCCTTGAATCCCTTCAAAATTCCCCAGTCTTCCCCAAGCCCCATCCTCTGAAGACACCTCTCCCCCCCCCCAAATCTTAGCTGCATAGCATAGCCCATTAGAAGCCCTGCAGTTAGTGGCACATAAACCAAATTAGAAGTATGCCCTCACAGCTTAAAGTCTTGGTTTCCAAGTGAAGTTTTCTTAAAGTTGTTTTCTGTAGCCAATTTTGTACAGTGGTTTTGGCATTACAAGCGAGCATTTTTCTGCCCGCTATCTTACGGATTATGATGGCATGGAGAGAACTATCTGAGAAAGACAGCTGGAGTGTTCAAAACTATCTCTGGATAGACAGAAACCATTGATGTATATATGTCTGATGCAAATAGAGACTTCTGCATTCACTTCTGAACAAATATATATATATACACTATATCTAATATTATAGCAAATGAGAATATTGCTGTTTTAGGAAGTTAAATAAATACTTTCCCTCCAGCCTCGAGATCAGAGGCAGGGATTTCCATCTGCCTGAGAGTTTGGGCTGTTGAAGGAGATTACGTTTCCATGGAATTGTTCAAGAGAGACTGGATTTAGTGATTCAACTTAACTCTTGTTAAAATATACAGTGGGCTTCAGTTAAACTGTGCCTTAAAAGTAGAGCTGGCTTTGATTTTTGCAGGAGCTCTTTTTAATTTAGTCTCATGCGAGTCACCATCTTTTGGGATGTACATACGTGCCTGCCTGCCTGCCTGCCTGCCTGCCTGCCTGCCTGCCTGCCTGCCTGCCTGCCTGCCTGCCTCTCTCTCTCTCTCTCTCTCTCTCTCTCTCTCTCTCTCTCTCTCTCTCTCTCTCTCTCTCTCTCTCTCTGTGTGTGTGTGTGTGTGTGTGTCTGTGTGTCTGTGTGTCTGTGTGTCTGTGTTCTTCTACAAAATCCTTACAGCCTGTGTGGGAATTTATTACCCTAGCACTACATTTTTGTTGTTGTTGTTAAATTCAGCTTAGAAGGCACTGAATGGTGTGCCTTTGAATCACTGTTGATTCATGGCAGTTGGATGAGTCTAATAAATATAGTGCCTATAGTTTTCTTGGCAATATTTGGGAAGGGGTTGGCCACTGCCTCCTTTCTAGGGCTGAGAAAGAGTGGCTGGCTCAAGATCACCTTTCTGGCTTTGTGCTTAAGGTGGGTCTAGAACTCCTGGTCTCTCAGCTTCTAATCCAGAAACTATGGCTTGGCGGATATAATGATGAAAATATGTAGAGCATAAGTTGAATGGTCTAAGATAAGAGACATGAGGTAGAGTGTGGGAGAGGAGAAGAAAGGGAAGAAGGAAGGAGGAAAGATGGGGAGTGGGGATGGGGAGGGAAGAGGAGTGGAGTGGAGGGAAGAGAGAGGAAAGGAAAGGAAAAGAAAGGAAAGGAAAGGAAGAGGGAAGAAGAGATGGGCCCAAGGTCAGGCACCTGGTCTTGCACCTAAAGTAGAAGTAGAACTCACAGTCTTCTGATTTGTAATCTAGCTCCTTAACCACTAGACAAAGCAAGCTTTCTGTCAGATACTACAGTTCTTCAAATAAAAATGCATATTGTACCACAATTTTTTCATAAGTCCAGGATCAGAAAGTGGGTTTTTCTTTTTCTTTTTCGAGGCTGTTGACCTCCGTCTGCAACACATCAATTCTTATTCTTTCGTAAGGCAAGGAGGGATGTTTGATAGATCACTTACCGCCGCTTTCATGACGCCACCTTGAGTTCCTCGCTTGTAGCCTTTGATATAGAAAGAAGCATCTTTTGTGCAACCCTCAACATCCCTTTGCTGCCGATCTCTGCAGGATTGTTGACTGTCAATATTTTTAAGTGTGCATCTGGCACGCTCAGGTTAGCATGTCTCCAGTGCTCTCTCTTGAGCTTTAGAAGATGACACTCCTGTCTAAGCAGCGGTGTGACGATGCATCTTTAATGCCAGCGTGTAACACTTTGATGGGAAGGTGGCTTTGTCGTCGGATAGCAGCGCCTGTCATTTTGCTTGGGAGACTTCGCATCCACGGCGTGTGGCAACAGTAGAGAAGGGATGCAAAAAATAAATGTAGCGGCTCTCCGACAAGCCCTGAGTTATTGATAAGCAATCAAAACACCATTTTGACTCAGGGATACAGCTGGCACTCCGGGTACCACAATTGAGCTCGACATTTCTGCTGCTAAGCATAGCAGTGGTTCGGCGAGCTTTGCACCCTTTCTTGCCACAATTGTTAAGTGGAATTGTTGCATTTGTGGAGTTAATCAATACAATAAAATAGCAGAGTTGGAAGGGACCTTGGAAGTCTTCTAGTCTAGCCCCCTGCCTAGGCAGGAAACCCTATACTGTTTCAGACAAATGGTTATCCAACATCTTCTTAAAGACTTCCAGTGTTGGGGCATTCACAACTTCTGGAGTCAAGTTGTTCCACTGATTAATTGTTCTAACTGTCAGGAAATTTCTCCTCAGTTCTAAATTGCTTCTCTCCTTGATTAGTTTCCACCCATTGCTTCTTGTTCTAGCCTCAGGTGCCTTGCAGAATAGTTTGACTCCCTCTTCTTTGTGGCAACCCCTGAGATATTGGAACATTGCTATCATGTCTCCCCTAGTCCTTCTTTCTATTCAACTAGACATACCCAGTTCCTGCAACCATCTTCATATGTTTTAGTCTCCAGTCCCCTAATCATCTTTGTTGCTCTTCTCTGCACTCTTTCTAGAGTCTCAACATCTTTTCTACATCGTGGTGACCAAAACTGAATGCAGTATTCCAAGTGTGGCCTTCCCAAGGCATTATAAAGTGGTATTAACACTTCACATGATCTTGATTCTATCCCTCTCTTTATGCAGCCTAGAACTGTGTTGGCTTTTTTGGCAGCTGCTGCACACTGCTGGCTCATATTTAAATGGTTGTCCACTAGGAGAAATTTCCTGACCATTACAACAATTAATTAGTGGAACAACTTGCCTCCAGAAGTTGCAAATGCTCCAACGCTGGAAGTCTTTAAGAAGATGTTGGATAGCCATTTGTCTGAAATGGTATAAGGTTTTCTGCCTATGCAGGGGGTTGGACTAGAAGATCTCTAAGGTCACCACCAACTCTGTTATTCTATTTTAAAAAAAGGATAGTACAATTGGGAGTGACTCACTTTGCAACCACCTCAGTGGCAGACGTTCCGGTCCCCACTGTGATCACAAATTAAGGATTATCTGTAACCCCATAATCCCATATCTATTCTGTGATGTGGGAATCTACTACTTCCAGCTGCATTTAGTCTACAGAATCCATTTGGAGTCTGAATTTGAACTGTTACGTATTTGAACTATGTTGTTGAACCAACCTACTAGATTTTGTACTTCACTGGGTTCCACCACAAAACTGCGGTAGACAAAAGCGCGCTCGATGAAAGCGCGTACGTGACGTCATCATAGCGCGACAAAAACATCGCGCTATGATCGATAAATGTAAAAATAAAGTGAAAACCTTACCCTAACCCCCCCAAACCTAACCCTAAACCTAACCCTAAACCTAACCCTTCACCTAACCCTAAATCTAACCCTAAACCTAACCCTTAACCTAACGCTAAACCTAACGCTAACCCTTAACCTAACGCTAAACGTAACCCTAATGCTCTAAACCTAACCCTAACCCTTAACCTAACCCTAACCCTAAACCTAACCCTTACCTTTATGTGAATCGGCTTGCTTTAATTTTATTTTTATTTCAATTTTTAATTTTTTTCGTCGCGCTGTGATGACGTCAACTGCGCGCTTTCGTCGAGCGCGCTTTTGTGGACCGCGGTTTTGACGGGTCACGACTTCACTGTTGTTGCTTTTAATACCTTTCCCAGGGTGGACATCCAACGTAAACTGAAGCCTCGTCTGTATCTTTTGAATAGTTCCCATTTCTTGACATCGATAGAATATTTATGAAATATAACTAGATTGTGTTATTTCGCAGCAATCGTTTGTCATCTTTAGCAGGTCATTTTGTTGCTCGTTGCAATTGTTGCGTCCTTTTTCTTGAGACTACTAAAAGTTTTTGAAGGTAACCTAATAACACAGAGCATAATCGCTTGTTGAGTTGGGGTTTCTGTTTGTGTATGTGGGTTTTTTATTTGTTTTGGTTTTTAATATCCATTTCTCTTTCAGCTTCCCCTGTGCGCCTCAGAGTATACCTGATTTGTGACGATAAGTCTCTGCACTAATTTTTTAATGCTTAATTATAAGATAGCAATCACATTTTTTTAAAAAAAAAAAAGAAAGGAAGGAAGGCAGGAAGAAAGAGTTGATTGTTCAATGAACTTGGAGAAGTTTTATATGCATCATTATCAATCAACACAACTTGTAATCTGAAGCACCAATCAAATAAGAGCTGATTTCTCTCCCTCTCCCCCGTCCCCTGGCCAATTAGGGCCTGTTTTCTTTATCCCCATTGTGTGGAATTGCCCCAGATGTGAGTTTTGCATTCAGGGTGACTCAAGTGTCTTTTCTAAAATTTTGCTTCTATTGTCCTTTGTTCCACTCAACATTTATAAGCAACAGTTCTTCTGCGAATTGGAAAAAGCTCTGAAAAGCATTCCAGGGATGGGTTGAACAAGATTGTAGGGGGGACTCAACGTTCATGGCTCTTGAGCCGTAACGCCAAGTCTGGGCTCTCCCAAGCTTTTGCAAATTTAAGCCAGAAAGAAAATGAAGGTCACTCTTCAAAAACAGGTAAAAG
This sequence comes from Thamnophis sirtalis, assembly GCF_051295495.1. NCBI lineage: Eukaryota > Metazoa > Chordata > Lepidosauria > Squamata > Natricidae > Thamnophis > Thamnophis sirtalis. The sequence goes on along the minus strand of NW_028261394.1, from coordinate 39,207,260 downwards.
ACGCTGAGCTTCTCGATCAGAACAGTCGGTGGTTCGGCGGTTCGAATCCCTAGTGCCGTGTAATGGAGTGAGCTCCCGTTACATTGTCCCAGCTTCTGCCAAGCTAGCAGTTCGAAAGCACGTAAAAATGCAAGTAGAAAAATGAGAAACACCTTTGGTGGGAAGCAGTGGTGGGTTTCAAATTTTTTTTGAACCTACTCTGTGGGTGTGGCCTCCTTTGTGGGAGTGGCTTGCCAGCCATGTGACCAGGTGGGAGTGGCTTGCCAGCCATGTGTTTTCTTCTTTCTTTCTTTCTTTCTTTCTTTCTTTCTTTCTTTCTTTCTTTCTTTCTTTCTTTCTTCCTCTCTCTCTCTCTCTCTCTCTCTCTCTCTCTCTCTCTCTCCCCTTCCTTTTGTCTCTCTGTCACTTTTTCCTTTTTTTCTTTCATCTCTCTCACTTTTTCTTTTTTTTTCTTATTTATTTATTTATTTCTTCCTTTCTTTCTCTTGCTCTCTCTGTGTGAGTCTGTGTGTGTGTGTGTGTGTGTGTGTGTGTGTGTGTGTGTGTGTGTGTGTGTGTCAGTGGTGGGTTTCAAAAATTTTTGAAACCTCTTCTATAGGTGTGGCCTGCTTTCTGGTGGAACCTCTTCTAACCGGTTCGGTAGATTTGACGAACCGGTTCTACCGAACTGGTGCGAACTGGTAGGTACCCACCCCTGGTGGGAAGGTAACAGTTTTCTGTGCGCCTTCGATGTTTAATCATGCTGGCCACATGACCATGGAGATGTTTTGGGACAGCGCTGGCTCTTCAAAATGGAGATGAGTAGCGCCCCCTAGAGTTGGGGATGACTAGCATGCATGTGCGAGGGGAACCTTTACATTTACCTTAGACTATTACATTCTTTATATGGTCCTATGTTAGTATTATACTATGTTAGTATTTAGTATATTTTGGACCTGTGATGTGACACCAATAAAAATACAGCATACTTCACTTAATCCTCTAAGGAAAGATTGAAGACAAATGAGGTCCAGGCAAAAGAAGGACAACATGGCTTCAAAATCTAAGTAGAAAAAGAGCCGAGGTGGCACAGTGGTTAGGGTGCAGTACTGCAGGCCACTTCAGCTGACTGCTAGCTGCAGTTCGGCGGTTCAAATCTCACCGGCTCAAGGTTGACTCAGCCTTCCATCCTTCCGAGGTGGGTAAAATGAGGACCCAGACTGTGGGGGCAATATGCTGACTCTGTAAACCGTTTAGAGAGGGGTGAAAGCCCTATGAAGCGGTATATAAGTCTAACTGCTATTGCTATTGCTAAAAATAGGGACCACCTTTGGTGGGAAGGTAACAGTGTTCCGTGGGCCTTCGGCGTTGAGTTATGCCGGCCACAAGACCACAGAGAGGTCTTCGGGCAGCGCCAGCTCTTCAGCTTTGACATGGAGATGAGCACTGCCCCCTAGAGTCAGGAACGACTAGCACATAAGTGTGAGGAGAATGAGAGGTAGTATAAATCACAAACAGAAATAAAGAGCAGAAAGAAAAAGAACCAACTGAAGGCACCAACTAGATGCCATTCACATGTCATGCCTTTTCAATGTCTGCTTAATCATGGTTTGCTGAACAAGTTGTTCTTGCCTGAAAGAGGTTAAATCATCAACCATGAAACTCTGAACTGGGGGGGGGGTTATAGTAATATAGCAAATGCATAAATGAAAATAGTAAATTAATCTAGGGTTGTCAGCCTCTGCTTTGCTGTTGCTTCGGCTGCCATGAAACGGGGAGGGAGGGCATGGTATTTGGGAGGGGTTACTAATTGTGCTGGAGGAAGGTTCTGGAGCTCAGCTGCCTGTCGGACTACGCATGTGTGGGAGATTCCCGCCAGGACTAACGGCACCGACATTCCATCTTCGTGATGCCTTTTGAAGTTATCTCACACCTGACACTTGAGAGAATTATGATTGGACTGTAACTGTGATGCCAAGGGGTGGGGAATGGGTTATTCTATATATCAATCGCTTTCGCGCCTAAATAATCAGACTTCGCTTCGCTATGCCTTTAATCATTTATAATTAGTAAAAGTACACTTGATTTCTACTCATGGAGTCTCGTGGTCTTCTTTCCTAATTATCTAATGGAGAGGATCTGACAGTGGTTGAGATTGCAGATCAAGAAGAGAAAGATCAGGAGATTTAGAGGGTTTTGCCTTTCATTGTTTTTTTTTTAAATTTGATTTGATCAACTATCCCAAAGACATGTCTTTGCTCAGTTAGAAAAACTGCATTAGAAAAACTGCACTGCCAATCTGAGTATTATTGTACTTTCAGAAATTGACGTGGGGGATACAGAACCCATAAGTGACTTTTGCTCAACTCTGGCTTAGCACGATATGTAAATTCAACCAGTATATGAATTACACAGACTCTTGATTTGATCAGAGATTGGAGCTGCTTCTGCCTTCATTTTCTAACAAACCACTGCACTTCAGCAGTACAAAATAAGTAGTGAACTTAACACAGTGGGCATTTGTTTGAATCGATTTATTTTGATTTCCTAGGATTCAAGGCAATCTCAGCAATCCAGAATAAAATAAAATGTGATTGTACCTGCGCTGCTGAGATTCTTTTGGAAACGTGACTCTCCGAAAATAGCTTGGTTTATTAGGAAATCAAACTCCTAAATTGCAAGCTATCTTATGGTTAGCCTGCTATCTTTTCATTTGGAACATGTAGGGAAGAATAGACAAATGAAAGGGGAGAAGTTGAAGTGACACCTCTTGACATCCCTTCCCATGTCTAATTAATTAATCAGAATGGAGCTGGAGGAGACCTTTGAGGTCTTCTAGTCCAGCCCCCTGCTCAAGCAGGAACCCCTAAACCATTTCAGATAAGTGGTTGTCCAGTCCCTTCTTAAAAACATCTAGCGGGGAAACCCACAACTTCTGAAGTTTTGCTGGTTAATTGTTCTCACTATCAGGAATTTTCTCCTTAATTCCAGATTGCTTCTCTCCTTGATTAGTTTCCACCCATTGTTCCTTGTCCTGCTTTCAGGTGCTTTGGGGAATAGCTTGAGCCCCTCTTCTTTGGGGCAACTCCTCAGATATTAAAGGTAAAAGTTCCCCTTGCGCATATGTACTAATTGTTCCTGACTCTAGGCGGTGGTGCTCATCTTTGAGCTGCCCCCAGAGATCCAGGCCCTACCTACTCTCATGGCCTTCTGCAAAGCTATTAAAACCTGGCTTTTCCGGCAGGCCTGGGGCCGTTGACCTCTTGATTGAGGTCCGGCCCCTCTCTGATTGGGTGTATGTTGTGCTTTTTTTAAACTTTGTTGTATCTCATTGTTTTAATTCTTTTAAAATAATTTTTCATTTCTGTAAGCCGCCCAGAGTCCTTCGGGATTAGACGGCCTAGAAATTCAATAAATAAAATGAAATGAAATCTTTGTTTCAAAGCCGAAGAGCCAGCGCTGTCCGAAGACATCTCTGTGGTCATGTGGCTGGCATGACTCAATGCCGAAGGCGCACGGAACGCTGTTATTACCTTCCCACCAAAGGTGGTCCCTATTTTTCTAATCGCATTTTTACATGCTTTCGAACTGCTAGGTGGGCAGAAGCTGGGACAAGTCATGGGAGCTCACTCCGTTACGCGGGCAATTAGGGATTCTAATTGCAAAACTGCCGACCTTTCTGATTGACAAACTCAGCGTCTTAGCCACCGCATCCTAATAAAATAAACCCTAATAAAACTTTTAAAAAGAAACTTAACGACGTCTTAATGAAAGCTCCAGATCGGTTTGATGTAACAGGGAACAACCAACAAAGAAAAATGGCAATTGACACAGTTGCCTTTGAAATCTTGATTCTCCCCCACCACCCCAGGTTCTCTGCGTGTGGTAGAACCAAGTTCAACACCCTGTGGTCTTTAACAGTTCGCCTTGGTAGGAATAAGCTGTCTTTTCTTGGGTTGTCAATCCTGCTTCCTCTTCCCTTTCTCCTTCTCCCTCATTCCCCTCCGAACCCATAACTGTGATCCAGTTATTCGTGAACCCAGCCTGGTGGTGGGGATTGTGTAAAAGGGCCGAACAGTTCGGTGTCTTCACTATCCTTTCGGAACAAGCGATCCCAGGCTTGCAAGAATGCAGACAAATTCAGTAATCATGATTTTTCACATTAAGTCTCGCCTTGCCCCGAATGTCTCCGTAACCCAAGAACCGCCGTTTTTTTGCGCATTCCGATCCCATTATGTGACATTGTTCCTGAATACAGAGTGATATTATGTTGCTCCTGCAAAGGGCAAAGTGGCCCGAATTTTATCTGCTGAACAAATCAATGTGGATTATGTCAGTTGAAAAGAATTGTGGACAGCAATCTGTAGCAGAGGATGGGGGTGGGAGGAGAAGGGGAGGCGAGGCTGTGTTTTCCCCCTCTAATTGTTCTTCTTGTTCTTCCTTTTTTTTAATGTTTCTGTTGGGTTTTTCTGAATGTCCCAACCAAGATAATACTTTGCAGGGACGGAGAGGGAAAAGAGGGAAAATGAGTGTTTTGTTTCCTTCGTGCTTTGATTTCACTTGATTTCATTTGATTTTTCTCTCTCTCAGTGCAGGCTCCACCAATTATCATTTCAACATTAAGTATTAGGAGATCAATTTGGAATGGAATGCTTCTCTCTCCCTCTCTCTCTTCCCCCCACCCTCCACTTTCATGTTAATACAGTGTTTTCTTTAAACCCCCTTTGAAGGCTGACTAGGCTGTGGGAAAAAGGCTGAGTAAATAAGGAGGAAAATCTTTGGAAAAAAGAGAATGGGCGGAGTTTGGCAAAGGACACGGCTATTCATCAACAACTCCAGAAGGATGATGGAAATAATAAGTGGCCCTTAATTGTCAGGGGGGGGGAAGGGGAAAAAACCCCCTCCTTTTTATGATACAGATTTCTAAAAAAGAATATTTCACTCTCAACTTTAGAAAAGTTTGACAGGAGTCCCTTTTCAACTTCCTGAAATCAACAAAAGCAGAAATATCCAACGTGGGTCTTTGAAATGGATCGCGTGTTACGAGTAAAGAGAGAGGGAGAGAGAGAGGGGGGGGGGAAATAACATTCTTTTTGCAAAAAACAGTCTCGTTTCCTATCCATTCCGGCAAATTTCTTACCGTGCGACATTGTCATTTAATATCTAAAGAACATTAATGTATTTCTTTGGACGCAGAAAGTGGGGGGGGGGGAGAACCCCTCCACAGGAATCCCTTGTGTGAAATAATTTGTGTGAACTTTGAACCGAGCAGGGGTCTTGCTGTTATTATACTCTTATTTATACAGTACTGAAACTGTTTGAAACTAAATACTGACATGGATATAGTGTATACATTCAGAGCGATGCTTAAAAGAAAATAACTTTCTTATGTTTTGCAGGGTGTGTGTGTGTGTGTGTGTGTGTGTGTGTTTCCCTTTCTCCATTTAGAAAGCAGCAGGCTATTGTGACAAAAAAAAATGTTTATCTTCCAAATGAATATGCACACACTTTTTTTTTTTTTTGGTGAAGTGCTTTGAATTGCTGGGTTTCAACTGAGCAGATCTAATTTCGCCATCTGCAAAGTTCCTGATTTTATAATACTTATAAGCTGTTTTTAATCTATTTTTACTGCCATGTTCTGTCCCGAAATGTCAAAGACCGCAAAATAGGTCTCAGAATTAACATGACAGTTAAGAAACTTGGCAAGGTTTTACGGCAGATTGTGACATTAACGAAATACAAAGGAGAATTGTGAAATTAACATTAATGCATGCTTGCAGACATTATAAAAATCTATATGTCCATGATCGGGGAGCTAAAAATAGAGATTATTTTTCCCCCTCTCCCTTCCCCTCCTGTTGATGCCATTAAATGCAGCTCTTGGCTGTGAAAAGAAATTTCCATATGAAAAGCAACTTAGTAAAAAGTAATGCTGTAATCCCTCGCTCTGTGTTGAATAACAGGTTTATGTAATCCTAGGTCAAGTAAGCATATGGTTCTTTTTTTTTTTTTTTTTGGTCTGCCAATTTTTTTGTCTGCGTTCGGCTTTTGGAATCGATGATGAGGCTGCTTTAAAAGCATCAACAGCTGCAAAGGCAGTAAGATGATAGATGGGGTCCGATAAGTAATGGCAGTTATTAAAATTCACAGATTTGAGTATTAAATCATGAGGGGTGGACTTCTACTACTCCAAGCGAGGATCGTAAAAGGTGTCCTACACGCCAAAGGTCCAGAGTTGTTCTTTATACATGCATGTTAGACCCATGCTGGACCTATCCAATTAGAATTACCTCCCACAGACCCATTAGATCTCACAGGGTTGGCCTCCTCCGGGTGCCATCTACCAGCCAATGCCACCTGGCTATTACCCGGGGGAGGGCCTTCTCTGTGGCAGCTCCGGTCCTCTGGAATGAACTCCCTGCAGGGATTCGGACCCTCACCTCTCTCCAGGCCTTCCGAAAAGCCGTCAAAACCTGGCTTTGCCGGCAGGCCTGGAGGTGATGAGTTCCCTCCCCTCTCGACATGTATGGTTGTGCGACTATTGTTTACTTTTATTATTTGTATTCTGTTTTCATGTTCCCCTTTTTCCCCTTGAATTGTTCGCCGCCCTGAGTCCTCCCGGAGAAGGGCGGCATACAAATAATAACATTCTATTCTATTCTATTCTATTCTAGAATGTTGGAGAGTAATATTAGCCTTGTCCAGAGGTTCCGACTGTGTGCAAAACTCTTTGGAGCTGCACATTCATAATTTTGGACTGTTCGTCTCTCTCCCGCTTTGTCCTAGCATAGCAGAGCCTTAATACATTGCTCAAATCATTAAGGGTCGCGGTAAAAAGTTGCAACCTTGGAGAAAAGATGTAAAAGTCTAAAGGTGTATTGAGTTGAGTTGAGTTGAACCGAACTGGATACTTTATTTGGCCAAGTGTGATAAGACACACAAGGTATTTGTCTCCAGTGCAAAAGTTCTCCGCGTACACGCAAAGCATAAGAGAATAACGATTACCATCCTCATCCTCATTATCAGGACCCTGCCTGGATCGAACTCCAGGCTGTGGGCAGAATTGGCCAGCAATACTGCATTCTAACCACTGCACCGCCTTGGGCTCCTGAAATCTTGCCATCTAGTGGGATCTTGTAAACATGCCTTTTCCTGTGGCTTTCCCCAGCTTGTGGAAGTCCCTTCTCCTAGTTAATTGAAAGAGCTCCATCATTTTAGTGGTTCCACCACAAAACCACGGTAGACTAAAGCGCGCCCGACGAAAGCGCGTACGTGACGTCATCACAGCGTGACGAAAACAGCACTCTGTGAGCGGTAAACTTAAAATTAACACGTAAATCTAAACCTAACCCCCCCAAACCTAACCCTAAACCTAACCCTAAGCCTAACCCTTAACCTAACCCTAAACTTAACCCTATACCTAACCTTTAACCTAACGCTAAACCTAATGCTAACCCTTAACCTAACCCTAAACCTAACCCTAACGCTTAACGTAACCCTAACCCTAACCCTAACCCTAACCCTAACCCTAACCCTAACCCTAACCCTAACCCTAACCCTAACCCTAAACCTAACCCTAACCCTAACCCTTACCTTTATGTGAATCGGCTTGCTTTAAAAGTGCTTTTTAAAGCGCCCTTTTTCTTTCTTGTCGCGCTGCTGATGACGTCACGTACGCGCTTTAATCGGGCACGCTTTAGTGGACCGCGGTTTTGACGTGCCACGCATTTTAGTCTTTCAGAAGGCCATCAAAACCTGGCTAGTTATCCAAATGCTGGGATAGAATGAGCATATCTGGAGCTACTTGTTGGGCAACCCAAGGGGGTGATTGAGGTTCCATGTTTTTTTGTTTTTGTTTTTATCTTACGGTTTATGATTTTACAGTGACTGGTTTAATTGTTGTGAGCTATCCAGAGTTATGTTTAAGATGGTTGGCCGTACAAATCTTTTAAGCAAAAACAACAACAACCCTGGATCGTATTGATATGGATCCATCAAATCTTTCATCCTTTCTGTTCCCCATTAGGAAAAAAATAACCTGTCAGCGTTCCAATGTAAAGCAGAACTCTGAGGCAGATAGATTCCCCCCCAAAACAATTGATCAGATACATCATATTGGCACAATTGGTGAAAACTGACTCTGAAAGTTCCTGCGGTTTCCATCTGATTGAAAAATAAAATTTCCCCTTTCCCCCAAGTCATCAGTCACATTGTCCAATAGAGATGCTGGCTGGTTACTCGGTTACTCCACTCCTCCTCTCCCCAGCCACCTGTTGGAATGTCCTTGGTTCCCACAGGAAAAATTCTTGTTTTGACTACAAAAGCCCAGCTACCTCTTTCCCCCTTCCCTGTCCCTTCTTCTTCCTTGTGGCAACCCTGGAGCCTCAAAGATGGCCTCAGCCAGGTTCGCTTCAAGGTTGACATTTGGTTAAGGGAATGAGTGGGTTACTGTAAACAGTTTCATCTAGGGAAATGCAACCCTGTGGAGATGAAAGGACTTCTCCCAAAGATTCACACTGCGGGATCCTGACCTTTCTCATACTTGAGAAGCTTTTGTCTTGGGACCTTGGTGTAAATCTTGCTGGAAGACTTCCTTTATGCAGAGATCTTCTTATATAGCATTCTATTTCTGACATTTAGAAGAGTCGAGCAGCCTATTTCCAGAAGGACCAGCTAATAGGATCCGTTCAACTGTTCATTGTTTGATTCTTCTCCACATTTCAATCTCAACTATTACATCTGAACACGTCCTCATGGGTGTACACCAAACCAAGGACAGTCTGCCAATGGTGTAGAACAGGAGTCTCCAAACTCGGCAACTTTAAGACTTGTGGGCTTTAACTCCCAGAATTCCCTGGCTGGCTGAGGAATTCTGGGACTTGAAGTCCACAAGTCTTAAAGTTGCCACATTTGGAGAACCCAAGTGTAGAACAAGGCAAACCCACCAGGCTCTTGATTGGTGATGAATCCTTGAAAATTCTCTTCCTGGAATCTCAGGCTCACTTCCTCTGCCTAGTACAGTCTAGCACTGATGATGTTACCTAGTTTGGTAATGAAACGCCAGCAAGAAAACCATTAATTTCAGAGAGCACCGAGGGCCCTCACTTCCTCTCCCCATAGCCTAGCCCTCAAAACTGTAACATACAAGAGTTTCAAAGATCTCTTCTCATTTGTAGACGATAGACAGCATAATATTGTGGGGTTGGTTCGTTTCTCACTAAAGGCACCATTTTTTTCCGCAGCACTGATGCTTCACACTTCATTAGCAACCAGGTAAGGCTAATTTTAAGTACATGGTGGCTCAGTGGCTAAGACGCTGAGCTTGTTGATCAGAAAGGTTAATGGTTCAGCGGTTCGAATCCCTAGCGCCGCGTATCGGAAAGAGCTCCCGTTACTTGTTCCAGCTTCTGCCAACCCAAGCAGTTTGTAAGCATGTAAAAAATGGAAGTAGAAAAATAGGGACCACCTTTGGCGGGAAGGTAACAGCGTTCCGTGCTCCTTCGGCATTGAGTCATGCTGGCCACATGACCATGGAGACATCTTCGGACAGAGCTGGGTCTTTGGCTTTGAAATGGAGATGAGCACCGCCCCCTAGATTTGGGAACGACTAGCACATATGTGCGAGGGGAACCTTTATCTTTACCTTAACCTTAGAGTTAAATATTAACCCACTTTAATTTAAATATTTTTGAGTGGTGTGCAGCCATCTCTAAAGACTTGCTGAAAATTAACTGCATGATTACTCACCATTTTGAGGCAGGAAACACAACTGAAATAATAAATGTAACGTGCTTGAAAGGGAAAATAAAATAAAAGAAATGTCCCCAAAGTTATCCTTCTAATTTTTGGGGGGATGGTGGTGGAGAAATCTTGCCCTTTGTGTCACTCATGAATGTGCTGCGCTTCTCATAAGCAGAACTGGAAGAACAAAACAACAGAAAAAATAAATAAATCCCTTTTTTTTTTAATGGCTGCTGACCAGCATATTGTACAACTGGACTATAAAACACAAAGAAGGATTAAAAAGGGGGAAAAGGAAGACATGAGTGCATAAAAGTGCAAATAAAATAGTCTCCGAATACTATAATTACGGACGTTACAGCGTTAAGAAAAATTAAGGGCTAAATTACTGTCATCGGTAACGAACTCCTACTGAAATCTACTGAAATTCTAAAGCACTAAGCCGCTATCCATTAAAATAATATAACATTAGAATAATATTTAATAATAACTGCTCCCGGATGCCAATAATCTCTTAATGACTGCTGTGACAAGCCATTTTATGTATTCAGGGGGGAAAAAATCCAGAGGGTCGAGTATCAAAAGATGATAATCACCCCTTCCCCATATCTCATCCTTGTCTATAAAAATTGGACAGGAAGAGAAAGCAAAATAAATGCTTGGATGAAAAACTAACTTTTTTTTTAATCTGGCAAAAAGGGCTTTGTGTGACTCCAAAGAGCACAAATGCTTGGTGAGAATTCTCAGTCAATTGGACGACTGTTAGGGAGGGAGGGAGGACTAGATAATATAAGTGAATAGCAGGAAATATCTCAAACGTCTCTTCCTTCTGAAATGAGGGATTCCCCCCACCCCACCCCACCCAACCCTGCTATTTTGTTTCCCCCTTAGATGAATATACTCCTCTGTTCTACATTGGTTTAGTCATGAGAAATGATGGCCCTGCATTTCCCCATCTCTACATATTGTTCGGCACTACAAATACAAATCTGTCTTCAGGCCTTCGCGAAGTAAAATTAGGACAAGACAAAAGAGAGCTTTATGTTAAGACATTTTGTGTTTTGATTTTTTCCTAGCAGGCTTACCCTTTGGGCAAGGGTTCCACTAAAACGAAATGGAATGGAATGAAAAATACAGTGGAAATATTTTCCCGTGGCTTTTAATAGCAGGTGGAAAATCCTCATTTAACCACACGGGGGAGCTCGTTACCTGGGAACGAGCAAAAGAAGAAGGTGCTATTTTTTGCTGAAAATAAAGTAGTTTAAAACTGGGCAAATGTTTTTTTTTTTTTCTCTTCCTAGGTGGGAGGAATGGGAATTATTTTTCTAGATGTTGCCTAAAAGCAAAATACAACTGAATTCAATTGTCTGGTGTGGTGCGTGTTATTATTATTATTATTTTCAGAATAAAAGGCAGAAAGGGAGGGAAGAATTGCAAAGCATTAATTTAGCGGCAAATTCCCTAATTTTAGATATGACAGGAGAGATTCTCAGTCATCCAGGTCACGGTTGTCCTAAAGGTGCTTTTTTCTGAGCTGAAGAAGCTTCTGGGATGAGAAGTGAAGTCTTCAAAAGGAAAAAAAAAACAAGACAGTCCAGTTGTCTCCTGAAAAAAAAGCATCTTTGGGACAATTTTAGGTATGCTTTTTTTCTGTGAGAATAAGGCTGCTCTTTGCTTTTCGTGATACATACAAATATGGAACGGTTGCAGGAACTGGATATGTCTAGTTTGATGAAAAGAAGGACTAGGGGAGACATGATAGCAGTGCTCCAATCTCTCAGGGGTTGCCCCAAAGAAGAGGGAGTCAAGCTCTTTTCCAAAGCACCTGAGGGCAGAACAAGAAGCAATGGGTGGAAACTAATCAAGGAGAGAAGCAACTTAGAACTGAGGAGAGATTTCCCATCAGTGAGAACAATTAATCAGTGGAACAGAAGTTGCCTCCAGAAGTTGTGAATGCTCCAACACTGGAAGTTTTAAAGAAGATGTTGGATAGCCATTTGTCTGAAACGGTATAGGGTTTCCTGCCTAGGCAGGGGGTTGGACTAGAAGACCTCCAAGGTCCCTTCCAACTCTGCTATTGTATTGTATTGCATTCTCCTTTATTGGTCTTTGTAGATTAAAACCAGTGCTTTAAATTTCACCTTGATTTGAATTATTAGCAAGCTCAGGACCTACGGAATCTATGTGATATCCTGTCGCGTTCAGGTGCCAATTAACACAGTACAGTACAGACCCTGCTTTCATTTTATAAGGGAAATGATTTGTCAATGAACACTTGGCCCTGAGCCCAGGACAGCCTGTTTGTTTGATCCAGTTTCTTTTTCAAATCTGTCACAACCATTAGATGGGAATCTTGCTTCTTCTCTTCTGTTTTATGAAAAGTAAAGATGTTGATCCCAATTATCTAATAAACAGGCCCCCGTGCAACTGGCATTGTGAATGATTCCGTGAAGAAGGGGCACCCGGGAAGAGTAGATTCCAACTCAAGACATCCATAGATGGATGGATGAATGGAAGGAACGAAGGAGGGAGGGAGGAGGGAGAAAGGAAGAGGAAGGAGGAAGAAAGGAGGGAGGGAGGGAGAAAGGAAGGAGCGAGGAAGGAAGGAAGGAGGGAGGGAGGAGGGAGGAAGGAAGAGGAAGGAGGAAGAAAGGAGGGAGGGAAGGAGAAAGGAAGGAGCGAGGAAGGAAGGAAGGAGGGAGGGAGGAGGGAGAAAGGAAGATGAAGGAGGAAGAAAGGAGGGAGGGAGGGAGAAAGGAAGGAGCGAGGAAGGAAGGAAGGAGGGAGGGAGGAGGGAGGAAGGAAGAGGAAGGAGGAAGAAAGGAGGGAGGGAGGGAGAAAGGAAGGAGTGAGGAAGGAAGGAAGGAAGGAAGGAAGGGCAACAATGATGACTAGGGAACTGGAAGCTAAAACATATGAGGAACGGTTGCAGGAACTGGGTATGTTTAGTTTAATGAAAAGAAGGACTAGGGGAGACATGATAGCAGTGTTTCAACATCTAAAAGGCTGCCACAAAAAGATGGAGGGGGGGTTTATCTTATTTTCCAAAACACCTGAAGGCAGGACAAGAAGCAATGGATGGAAACTAATCAAGGACAGAACCAACCTAGAACTAAGAAGAAATTTCCTGGGGACAATTAATCAGTGGAGCAACTTGCCTCCAGAAGTTGCCCTGTGCTCCATCTCTGGAGGTTTTTAAGGAGAGATTGGACAGCCATTTGTCTGAAATGGTACAGGGTTTCCTGCTTGAGCAGTGGGTTGGACTAGGAGGCTTCCAAGATCCTTCCCAACCCTGATATTCTGTTACAGGAGGCGGAGGGGGATGTCGCGCCCTGGGAGGTTGTAGCAGAGGGTCAATTTTGGTGCGCCAGCAAGTTTAGGACATTGGGGCGGGGGGGGGAAGGAGGGGGGGGGCAGAGGATTCCTGACAGTAAAGTGCCTTCAAATGTTCAAGGCTGCAAATTAATCCCTGCCCTCCTTTCCTTATGCTTCTATTCCTCTCTGCTTCCAGTCATCTGTTCTTCCTTTCTCACTTTTGACCAGATGGTGCTCATTTACACTGCCATTATGCCAAAATAACTTCAATACAGTCAATGTCATCTTTTCTTCAGGGTTATCTTTTCCTCCTTCCCAGCTGCTCTCCTCGACTTATTTCTGTTTGACTCTCTGAAAGCAATTTTTTGGTTAGTAGCCGTGTGTGTGTATGTGTGTGTGTGTGTGAGAGAGAGAGAGAGAGAGAGAGAGAGAGAGAGAGAGAGAGAGAGAGAGAGAGAGAGAGAGAGAGAGAGAGACGGAGGGACGGAGGGACGGAGGGAGGGAGGGAGGCAGGAAAAAAGAGGGAGAGAGGGGGGAGATAGAGAGTTTCATTCACATGAATTACTTTAAAAACAGTTTTTTTCCCCCCAGAAAATGAATTATCCTCCATGGATCCCCAATGTAGAAGTATTCCATCAAACCTATTTGGAAATTAGCAGAGATAGCATTTCCTTGTTTACTACCCATTCGGATTTCTAGTGTGATTTTAATTCAATAAGTTTTGATAAATCTCTCTGACTGAATACTATATCGGCTTGGGAAAATTCTGGATTTTTCTAGAAGCCTTAATTTCTGAATTCAGGGGCATCGCACTGGGCCCTCCCGAGTTAGCGTTGACATTTATGGAAGATGTCAGAGAAAGCACCTGCTTCGTATAAAGCACATCAATGGAGGAAGGAGAAAAACCTCTGGCAAAAATCTGGACGTTAATTATAATATATGGAGTAGAGTTACGTGGCCCTCAGATATTCCTGAAGTAATAGCTCTGACACCTTTCAATGTTGCTCATGCTGCGCTCGGCTGCTGGGAATTGTGGTTTTAAACTCTCTGGTCTGCTGATCCTTGCTGAAAAGGATATAGACAAGTCAGAAGATGTTTGGCTTTTTAAAAAAGACGTTACTAAAAATGATCTGAAAGGGTGTTTTTTTTTCAGACTGATATTTCAAACTGGGAAAGGCAGTTTGGTGTAGTGGTTAAGGAGCCGAGGTGGCGCAGTGGTTAGGGTGCAGTACTGCAGGCCACTTCAGCTGACTGTTATCTGCAGTTCAGCAGTTCAAATCTCACCGGTTCAAGGTTGACTCAGCCTTCCATCCTTCCAAGGTGGGTGAAATGAGGACCCAGACTGTGGGGGCAATATGCTGTCTCTGTAAACTGCTTAGAGAGGGCTGAAAGCCCTATGAAGCGGTATATAAGTCTAATTGCTATTGCTATTGCTATTGCTATTAAGATCCTGGCCTAGAAACCAGGAGATTGTAAGTTCTAGTCCTGCTTTAGGCATGAAAGCAGCTCTTTCTCAATCCAACTCCCTATGTGGGGAAAATAGGAAGAGAGAAGATTATGCATCTTCACTGCCTTGAATTACTTAAAAAGTAATCAAAGTGTGGGGAAAATGGAATGTAATAATAATTCCATGAGCTAAATCCCTGAAACCAATCTCCCAAATTCACTTAAAGATCGAAAGAAAGCCATAGAAAACCTTTCCTTTTTCAAGATTCCCAATCCAAACCAATAGTGGAGAATTCAGGACCCAAAAAAATACAACATCTTCTTAAAAACTTCCAGTGTTGGAGCATTCACAATTTCTGGAGGCAAGTTGTTCCACTGATTAATTATTCTCACTGTCAGGAAATCCCTCCACAGTTCTAAGTTGCTTCTCTCCTTGATTAGTTTCCACCCATTGCTTCTTGTCCTGCCCTCAGGTGCTTTGGAGAATAGCTTGAGTCCCTCTTCTTTGTGGCATCCCCTGAGATATTGGAAGACTGCTATCATGTCTCCCCTAGTCCTTCTTTTCATTAAACTAGACCAGTGTTTCTCAACCTTGGTGACTTTAAGTCCTGTGGACTTCAACTCCCAGAATCCCCCAGCCAGCATATGCTTCTGGGAGTTAAAGTCACCAAGGTTGAGAAACACTGAACTAGACATACCCAGTTCCTGCAACTGTTCTTCATATGTTTTAGCCTCCAGGCCCCTAAACAGCCTGAATTGATTTCACTTTTTAAGGATCAAGTAACATGAAAAAAAAAATCATATTATCTCTCATAGGTACCTTCTAAAGACGTAGTGTGCTTCAGATTCGATTCTGGAAAAGTATTTCAGAGGCCAGGGTGGATAGGGAGAACATGGCAATGTAACATCTGTCTTCATAGCAGTTGTAGCATCACACGGCAGCAGCAGAGGGCAGATGTGTGATGCTGAAAAAAAAGGGTTTAGCTACTTTAAAGAAGCAGACAGGTGCTATGTTTGTGCCCACACACACTTGCAAATATTTTTTTTATCACTTTTCCCCCTGAAGGGTTAGGAAAAAAACGTATTTTCTAAATTATCCGAGTCCTTAAAGTTCTGTTCAGCAACTTTGTTTGATGGATAGGTACCATAAAATAAGCAGAGGGACTTCTTCACTGGATCTCCTTGATTGTGGATTGTTACTTTGGTTCACTGACAAATGCGCGGTAGACATATGCGCGTCGGCAAAACCGCGATGGACAAATGAGCGCCGTCAAAATCGCTAATTGATTTTCGACAATAGCGCGCTGACAAATGCGCGCCGACAAAATCGCGTCATCAACAAACTATAGACAGACCAGTGAGTGTGCTGGGCCTTTAACATAGTGGGATCGTATACGTACATTATAACCCTAACCCTAAGCCTAAGCCTAAGCCTAAGCCTAAACCTAAGCCTAAGCCTAAGCCTAAACCTAAGCCTAAACCTAAACCTAAACCTAAGCCTAAGCCTAAGCCCAACCCTAACCCTAACCCTAACCCTAACCCTAACCCTAAGCCTAACCCTAAGCCTAAGCCTAAGCCTAAGCCTAACCCTAAGCCTAAGCCTAAACCTAAGCCTAAGCCTAAGCCTAACCCTAATTTTTTTTCAATTTTATTGTGCTTGACATCGCGCTTTTGTCGGCTTGATTTTGACGTTGCGAATTTGTGGGCACGATTTTGACGTCGCGTTTTAATCAGCGCTATTTTATCAGCATGCATATGTCTATCGCGCAATTGTCAGGTCACGTTTACTTTATGGCTCCTTGATGCTCTTTGAGCTTGCTTGTTTTCTTGTTTCATCCCAAACTAGGAAACATTATCAGTTGCTAGTAAGGAGTGCAGTTTGACGTTAGTTTATGTTCTAGTGACTTGCCTTATCCGTGTTGGTGGAGGTGGTCTTGGAGGCTTTTTTGCTTGAGCTGTTTACTGTTGATGTCAGCCTCTGTTTTGCTGCTTGCTTTCGGCTGCCATTGAAACAGGGAGGGGGGGGCATGGTATTTGGGTGGGGGAATTGTGCCCACCATGGCCACGTCCACCCAGCAACGGGGTAGCAAATTTTTGAAGCCCACCACTGATGTCAGCCCTGCTTTCTCAGCCCAAGGTAGTCAAAAGATCCCACAGGGTGGGCCTCCTTCAGATGCCGTCAGCCAGACAGTGTCAGCTGGCGGCTCCCCGGAGGAGGGCCTTCTCTGTGGCTGCTCCGACCCTCTAGAATGAACTACCCCCAGAGATCCGGACCTTGCCCACTCTCATGGCCTTCAGGAAAGCTGTTAAAACCTGGCTATTCCAGCAGGCCTGGGGCTGTTGACCTCATTGCTGAGGTCCAGCCCCAATCAGATTGGGTGCATGGGTGATGTTTTAAATTGTTTTCCTTTATTTTTTATTAATTACTCTTCTTTTAGCTTTGTAAGCCGCCCAGAGTCCTCCGGGATTGGGCGGCCTAGAAATCCACTAAATGAATGAATGAATGAATGAATGAATGAATGAATGAATGAATGAATGAATGAATGAATGAATGAATGAACAAACAAATAAACAAGGGTGAACCCCTCCCAGGCAATCACCAGGAGATGAAAAATGATTAAAAGTCGTAGACAAGCACATGACAATCAAGGCAGCAAAAAACAAAGCCTTTAAATACACCTGGTGCAGGTAGTCCGGCCTCACTGGCTACACAATTATAACACCCCATCTGAGTCTTTGTGAAAAGCTACCTCTCTCTGTTGTCGTTTTTTAAGTCCCAAATGCAATTATTCTGAACAGAAAATGCTGAAGGACTGCCTCCGTTTCTATCTTTTGATTTTGCTTGCCCATTCTAAAACCCTGAATGGTTATTTCCGATGAACATTCGGTCAAACTTTCAAAAGGAATAGATGTTCATTGAGAGCCTTTCTCTCGGCCTGTCATTTTTATGTTAATTGAATGCCCGTGTTAATCTAATAGAGTTTAGATTTATGGCAAGTTCTTTACCTTGTCATATCATAATCAATATATATTCCAACATTTAGATGGACATCTGAGGAAATCTGCTTTCTGTCAGCACTTCTATTCTATCAGCTGCCAATAATTCCTAATTTTAATCTTTCAGATGATCAGATTTATGGGTTTTAGTATATTGCATTAATCACAGAAATTAACTTTTGGGGGAAATGATGCTAAAGATCAAGATCTTGGGTGAGTTCAGTCTGTTCCTTTGCATTCATCTATACAGAGACAAAAAAAACCCCGATGTGAATATTACTGTAGTAAAACCTTGCTGGTGGTCATGTCATCTCTATAGTTATTGTGTTGTCAGGAGGTGGAGGATGAAAAGCACAGAAAATAGATGTGGCTAATATGGGAACATCTAGGTACTTTCTAACAGAATAACAGAGCTGGAAGGGACCTTGGAGGTCTTCTAGTCCAAGTCCCTTCCCAAACAAGAAACTCTATACCATTTCAGACAAATGGTTGTCCAATCTCTTCTTAAAAACTTTCAGTGTTGGAGAATTCACAATTTCTGAAGGCAAGTCTTTCCACTGATTAATTATTCCAACTGTCAAGAAATTTCTCCTTAGTTCTAGGTTGGTTCTCTCCTTGATGAGTTTCCATCCATCCATCCTATCTTCAGGTGCTTTGGAGTATAGGTTGAGCCCCTCTTCTTGGTGGCAGCCTCTTAGATATTCGAACACTCCTGTCATGTCACCCCTAATTCTTCTTTCCACCAGACCTGTGGTTAATGTTATCAACATTAACCACAGCACACTAAGG
Organism: Thamnophis sirtalis; assembly: GCF_051295495.1. Taxonomy (NCBI): domain Eukaryota; kingdom Metazoa; phylum Chordata; class Lepidosauria; order Squamata; family Natricidae; genus Thamnophis; species Thamnophis sirtalis. The sequence goes on along the minus strand of NW_028261394.1, from coordinate 39,188,993 downwards.
CTAGCTAACCTCAAGGTCATACCATTCTAGCTTCATAAAGACGTCTGGCCATTTGTTTTTGCCAAAAGTACCCTTTACTGAAGCTTATGTGGTTACAGAACAGAGGTGGGTTCCTACCAGTTCGCACCAGTTCGGTAGAACCGGTTCGTCAAATTTTCGAAACCCACCACTGACACAGACAGACAGACAGACAGACTCACACAGAGAGAGAGAGAGAAAGAAAGGAAGAAAGAAAGAAATAAAAAAAGAAAAAAGAAGGAAAAGTGAGAGAGAGATGAAAGGAAAAAAAGAAAAAGGGACAGAGAGACAAAAGGAAGGAAAGAGAGAGAGAGAGAGAGAGAGAGAGAGAGAGAGAGAGAGAGAGAGAGAGAGAGAGAGAGAGAGAGAGAGAGAGAGAGAGAAAGAACACATGGCCGGCAAGCCACTCCCACCAGGTCACATGGCCGGCAAGCCACTCCCACAAAGGAGGCCACACCCACAGAGTAGGTTCAAAATTTTTTTGAAACCCACCACTGTTATAGAATTAGCAAAAGCTGGATCTGAGTTTTCCTGTGCAAACAATACAAAGGAAGTTTTCCTCTCTTCTCTTTCCCCAGCCATCCCCCAGTTATCTGTAGGTATTTGTATATTGTTTAGGAAACAGGGTCTTGATAGTTGACTTTGGCTGGCTGAAACTTCTCACAAGTTGCAGCTGGGTTTCTGTCCCCCCCTCATTCTTCCTTGTATTCCACTTCTCCCCCACCATCCACCCCGTTGCTAATGTCAGGCTGTCATCTCAGGAAGCTTGGATAAGAGAGATGCAGCCATGACAATCCTATTTCAACCCATCTGGGTTGACTATGATAAGTCTCTGTGTCTTCTTAACTTGCCCCTTAGTAGAAATGGAAGACATGGTCAACACTGGGCTCCCTTCTTGTCTCATTTTTCTGATCTTTTCACTTCATTCTTTTCATCCCATTCCAGCCTTCTCATTTCCTCCTTAATTTGTGGAAAACCTGAATACTTTGGTGCACATTTATCCTACAACTAGTCAGAATGTCATTTATCATCTTCATTATTAGGAATGAATTTATCTGCTGTCAGTCAGGAATGTATTGTCAGCTGCCGAGCTTCTTGTTCTAACTTTATGAATGAAAGAAAGCGCATTTTTCTATGCTACTCTAGTTATATTTTTACACATCTATTATGGATTAAGATTACCGATTTCATTACCGTCACAAATGTTGGTTTCTCCTGTTTTGGGGAGTGACTTTCTTATGTGGAAACCTTTAGCCTAAAGAAGACGGCTGTATTTTTAGCGATGCTATATTCATGCAAATCTCTTTTTAAAGGCGTTGTTGCCTGAGATGCTGCTGATAATTGAAGGTAGCATAAAATGCAGGTTTAAATCAGTTTAATAAAATTATTCACATAGATTTTAAATCATTTTTACAGCTGATTTAACATTTGCAACTGCTTTATAGATTATGATATAGGGGGGGCGTTTGCATCTTTGCAATTTTATTCCAATTTGGAAACCGTACAAATATTAATTTTTGCTCTGATAATGGAGCCTTTGAGAATTAAGCTTGTCTCTTCCTTATACACATTTTATGAGAATGCTTTAAATATGATTTTTAATATTTTGGGAGACTTTATTGCAAATAATGTGGGTTTTTTTCCCCTTTTAGAAAAAAAAGGGGAATTCAGAGCTGTATCTTGATTATGAAAGTTTATGTTCATACAGATGTTAATATGATCTGAACTACCTACCTACCTACCTACCTACCTTCATCTATTTATTCCCTGGTTTTGCATGCTGCATCATCACCGTTTCTAGGCAGGTTGCGTTTTGAAAAAGATATAAAACTATGTATTAAAATAATACGGTTAAATAGCATTGTAACACTAACATTATAACCAACCCTGATCCTAACAGCTGTTTCAAATTATGTGGCACCCGTCCCTATGTAAGCTTTACAGAATGCCATCCATAAAAACCCATACTGATTATTTTTGGTGAAAAGATGCGTTTGGTAAAGACGATGAAGATTTGTAAAACAGCATGATTTGGGGTCACTTTTGAGCCAATATAGGATGACCATTAAAATTCTAGAGAAGAGTTGATGGGACTTTAATTTCAATCCTTATTAGAACGGATAGCAATAGCACTTAGACTTATACACCGCTTCACAGTTTGGTTTTATAAAAGACGCTAGCTGATAACTCGGCATTACCTGGGTATTTATTTATAAGAGGAAAATGGCCGGACCAAACGTAATTTCTATTGTTGGACTTTCCCCCTTAACAGAGGGAGCCCCTTGTGGAGTACTGTGAAACTGTTACCATGGCAACTCCACTGCGCAGCACAGTAGAAGCCATTTTACAGCAGTACAGTAGAATCCATTTTACAGCAGTAAAGTAGAAGCCATTTTAAGGCACAACCAGCTGTAACTAGGTAACATCATCAGTGCTAGTTACCAACAGTCGTTAGCAGAGAGGATGTTACCTAGTTTGGATGGTGAAACATCTGCAAGAAAAGAAGCAATCAGAGACAGCACCAAGGACCCCTTCATTTCCATCCTGAGCTACAAATATTCTTCCTTTCTTCTTTTCTCTCCCTCCCTCCCTTCCTTCCTTTCTCTCTCTCCCTCCTTTCCTTCCTTCCTTCCTTCCTTCCTTCCTTCCTCTCTCTCTTTCTCTCTCCTTCCCTCCCTCCCTCCCTTCTTCTTGGGTACTAGCAAAAACAAGCAAGCTCAGAGAGTACCAAGGACTCCTCATTTCTACCCTGAGCTACAAATTCTTTCTTTCTTTCTTTCTTTCTTTCTTTCTTTCTTTCTTTCTTTCTTTCTTTCTTTTTCTTTCTTTCTCTTTCTTTCTTCTTTCCTTCCTTGATTTTTCTTTCTTTTTTCCTTCCTTCCTTCCTTCCTTCCTTCCTTTTCTTTCTTTCCTTCATCCCTCCCTCCCTCCCTCCCTCCCTCCCTTCTTCTTTGGTACTAGCACTGATGACGTTACCTAGTTACAATAATGAAACGTCTGCAAGCCTCAGAGGGCACCAAGGACTCCTCGTGTCAACCCCGAGCTACAAATATTCTCCTCTATTAAGCTATTACATAAACAACATCCCGAAAACCTCTGTGTAATTAGCAAAGAAACCGGCCCCTTTGTTGGTTCACAACAAGGCAAAAGGAAAAGTCGTTGAACTCCTATCACTTTGGGATATATTGATTTTCTGATAGCAAGTAGCTTTGTTCTTGAATTCCTGAACCCCACATCTCTTTTTCTTCTCAATAAATCTTGTTAAAACAGAATCCGTGGGAAACTCGCTTGGAAGTAGAGGAGTTATTATTTTCAGTTTCAATAGTAGACTAACCACGGCTCACTTCGGCTGTAGATGAGCATTGCTAGCTTTTAGCCCTAAAACGTAGGATTGACATTTTCAGGTGCAACAGAAGATACGGCTCTGTTATGGGATTCAACTCCTGTTGTGGATGAACATAGCAGGAAGGAAGTCCCTTATTCTCATATGCCCTAGGCAGCCGAAGGCCTAAGTTGGCCCTGTCACACGAAAATTACAGGGTAAAGGAATATAATCAAATCCTTGCTCCTTTGCTTCCCGCTTAATGCATGCCGAAATCTCCACTGACCACATAGTAAAACATGTTACGATGCTGCTTTTCTTTTCCTTTTTTTTTTTTCCTCGTGGCACTGGAAAAAAAACAAAACCCTCCAAAAAAGGCCACTGGGTTATTTGCACGAACATTGGAATTAGATGCAGCTGATGGAGTCAATAAATATTATGCCTTGAACTTGCATCTATACAGTCCCGAGGATACCGCTGTTTGTAGGCAGGCATGATGGATTTCCCTAAGGAAGTGTCCAGTTCTCTGGCGAGATGGCGTTATTACCTTGTCGTGTTTACAAATGTTCCCTGACACCGCGCAAAACTTACTAGCGATAGAATAATGCGGCACATTTGTATCCCCCCCCCAAATAAATAAATAAATAAAATTTGAGGTTCCATACGGTGGTTCACCTTCAAATAAACATATTTAAGTTGGTGTCCTTGTGGTATAAGGCCTCGTAGTGCGGCTGTAAATCAGGACTGATCGGGTCTGGCTTAGTTGTGCTTAAATAAAAAATAAAAAAACCTAACAAACAAAGCTTTAATCATGTAATGGAAAGAGAAAAACCCGAACGGGAGTCAAGCCTTTATTTCCAAATATTCAAAAGGGACAGAGAGGCCATTGAATATGTAAACCATTTAAACTTCTATAAAGGTGCATTTCGATGTCCACGGATTTCTTATTTCAATCATTCTCCCTCCATCCCCTGATATATATATATATTTGTTATATTTATGCTGATAAATAAATAAAGGGAGACTAGTATAGATCTATTTCAAGCTATTTAGCTCTCATCAGCTAGCCACACCCTTGTTGGGAATACACACACACACACACACACACACACACACACACACACACACACATATATATATATATATATTTAGAGTCACAACCCCTGGTAAGCCCCAATTATGGGAGGAAAGCTAACTGCTTCCATCATCTGTCAATCAGCTCGTCTATAAATAAATGAAGGGAGACTAGTATAGATCTATTTCTTGATTTGCTCAGAAGTAGCCAAACACTGTTGTGAACCCCCTTTTAGTTTGCAATGGTCATGATGGTTGGCTGCAGCCAGCCAGATGTTTAGACTGGATTTGACATTTTTAAAATCCACCTACCGAGTCCTTCCCAAAAACTTGGAATAGGGAGATGTTGCTTGATGGTGTTAAAGGCATAGTTAGCAATAGCAATAGCAGTTAGACTTATATACCGCTTCATAGGGCTTTCGGCCCTCTCTAAGCGGTTTACAGAGTCAGCATATTGTCCTCAACAACAATCCGGGTCCTCATTTTACCCACCTCGGAAGGATGGAAGGCTGAGTCAACCCTGAGCCGGTGAGATTTGAACAGCTGAACTGCAGAACTGCAGTCAGCTGAAGTAGCCTGCAGTGCTGCATTTAACCACTGCGCCACCTCGGCTCTCTAGTTGCAGGATGTAAGCTGTTCTGAGTAGAGCTACCCTTTGCAATTGACCGGTAGCGATGTTGTCAATCCCGACGATGTCCAGGTTGGTCACAAAGCTTATGTTTTACAATCTCTTAACTTTGAACAGTCACTAAATGAAGCATTTGGTAAGTGAGGACTACCCATCCTATTTATTGATCCTCGTCATTTCCTGAGCCTGAGGCGTCATCACCTCCCAAGGATTATGGTTAGGTACAAAGTAAAGCAAAGAGACGGACAAAGATACATATCTGCTCTGAGATTTTATTTCTCTGTTACCTGGATACCACAATTCAGCAGGGGAGATCAATGTAGCTCAAATTATGCCAGGTATATTTGGAAATCAAACCCAACTGGTCTTCCTGTGACATAATAATTATCTCTTTAATCCAGTTAAGTATATTTTGTAATCAGGAGCGAATTGTCCATTTTTTCTAAGATTGAGCCCTGCAATCATGTCACTCAACGGTCATCTACTCTATTGCTCTCTTAAACATCTGGGCATCTAAAACATCTTCAACAACAAAAGAGCTGTCTGCAATGTGTGCCACTGTTTTATGCGTCCTCCCACTTGTCTTCGCACTGCCCACTGGCCTCCTCCACATTCTTGCATGATTAACAACTCGCTCCAAACCTGCCCTGATCCAGCTGCTTCCTGCAGATGTTCAGAAACATGGCAAGAAAGGGGGGCACATGCACATTTCCCCCATTAAATACCCATAGAGTAAAATCGATGTTACAGCATTCGCAGTCAAAAGTATCCCAGAACTTTTGAACAATCTTCTATGAATGCATCGAATGTACTTGACTTCCCAGTATGTTAATTTTGTTCCCTACCCCCCAATTCTGTCCAAACAACCAAACAGAACCACCTACCGGAAACCCTCTAAAACATTGGATTTGGATTTGGATTTTATTCAATTTGTAGGCTGCCCTATTCCCCGAAGGGACTCAGGGCAGCTGAACAAAGCCAAGGGAGGGGAAATTACAAAAAGTGAGACAAAGACAAACAAACAATACAAACAGTTTAAAAGCACAACAGACACAGCAAATTTGAGTGGGGGGGGGGGAACTCAACCCCAGGCTTGCTGGGACAGCCAGGTCTTCACGGCCGTCCGGAAGGCCTGAAGGGTGGAGAGGGTCCGAATCTCCACGGGGAGCTCGTTCCAAAGGGCCGGGGCAGCCACAGAGAAGGCCCTCCTCTGAGTAGTCGCCAGCCGACATTGGCTGGCAGATGGAATACGGAGGAGGCCTAATCTGTGGGATCGAATGGGTCTGTGGGAGGTAATCGGCAGAAGGCGGTCTCTCAAGTACCCAGGTCCAATACCATGTAGGGACATTGATGGCAAACCTTTTCGACACCGAGCGCTGAAAAGGGAATGTGTGCACACCCGTCTGGGACACAACTCGGAAGAGGAGCCGAGGTGGCGCAGTGCTTAAATGCAGCACTGCAGGCTACTTCAGCTGACTGCAGTTCTGCAGTTCGACTGTTCAAATCTCACTGGCTCAGGGTTGACTCAGCCCTCCATCCTTCCGAGGTGGGTAAAATGAGGACCCGGATTGTTGTTGGGGGCAATATGCTGACTCTGTAAACCGCTTAGAGAGGGCTGAAAGCCCTATGAAGCAGTATATAAGTCTAACTGCTATTGCTATTGCTCAGAGGGCATGTGCACACCAGAAAATGAACTTCTGGTTTCCTGGGTGTGCATGTGCAGTGGCCAACTCGTCTTCCAGTTACTGGCATACATACGTGTGCATACTCACGCCAGAAAATGGAAGATCAGCTCTTCCAGTTTCTGGCACTGCCGCATGCCCAAAGGCCAGCTGATCGTCGTGCGGGTGTGCATGCCAGAAATCTGGAAGAAGAACAGTCGCCGCCGCACATGCCAGGCGACATGACTCTGCATGCCGCTTTAGGCATGCACATCATAGGTCCGCCATCACGGCCCTACGATGCATTTACATGCCCCAAAGACCCAAATCACCCGAAACCAGGCTTCCCAGCACCCAGTTTTGCGTCAACCTTTCACCTCGGGAAGGCAGATCTTGTCTTCTGTCTTCTGCCCGTGCCCATCTATGCTTGCCAGTCAAGGCATCCTCCTGACCTTCCACTTTATCTTGTTTTACTTTATTTTGTATCCATGACGACATGAGAGAACACGCGTAATTAGCTCAATGATGTTCGCAGGGCTGGTTTTCTTTTATTTCTAAGGCCGTGTGTGATTTGATATCTGCAAGCATGTTTATGATGCGCGCGAGGTTTAGCCGAAGTCTGCCAAGACTTGTAGTGAAACAGATGGTGACCCCTGTTTGAACTTGCCCTCTCGTTCAATATTCAGCTGTATTTAATTTTCCACCATGTGGCAACAGCCTGTCATGCGGCCGCGAATCCTCGAGGTGGCGCCGAAGACCACTTTTACAATCCTGGGTTGCGCCAATCTCTGTCACACAAACCCAGAGACAGCAAACTCAGAGACACACACACACAAGCCAACAAACAGGCCCTTTCGTTTCTGATATTAATGATCAAACTTATTTGCGGAAGCGGATTACCGAGTCTCAGTTTAAGATGAGCGAAGAAAAGGGGACTTTATTTTTAAGTCAGAAAGTAGAGGAATAAGGAATGAAGCTCAAAGATATCTGCATTTTAATGAGATGCTTGATAGGTTTCGTTTGTTGGTTTGGTTTCACATTTGCCCAAAGAATTATTTTTGAATCCTTCCCCGATTGTGGACTTCGGAAGCTTCGTCTGCAATCGTGCGTTTCTTAACGTTTTGAGCCTCGTTTCTAAATAATTTGTATTAACGCTATTAGGGATGTCTTTGCTAAGTTTAAGTAAAATGTGTTTTTTTTTAAATCAAAAAAGGTATTGCTTTTAGCTATGAATAGTTATTGAAAATTGCCATGCGAAAACGGCCCATGCATCGTTAGAAAGAGGGAATTTGGATAATAAAAAAGGAAAAAGTTCATCTGAAAACAAGGGTCACCTTGATGATTTTACGGCATAATATAGTAGCGCTATTGGTAAGTTATAATAAGTGCAGCCTAAAAGGCAGTTTAAAAAAATTAGCAGATGTCCGGTAATATTCAGCTTTTGGATTGTTTCAATTGTACAGCTGAAACTGAGTATTCAGAATTTGGAGATAAGATGGGTTATATTTCATAAAAGTCCAGTTTTACCAAATCAGACTTTATTTTCCCACTGTTATCTGCTTTCTATGATGTCAAAATCACTGGTTCTCTCTTAAAAAAAAAAAAACCCGAATTGTTTCAACTGGTGTTATGCATCCATGTTTTCCAAAGCAACATTTTACCTTCCTCAAATGCCTATTTTTTTAAACAGGCTGTAGAAATGTTTATTTTGAAAACAGAAGAGAGGAGAAAAATATTGATTATTACCGAGTACTTTCACCTGCATATTCTAACCACTCACCTTAAATGAGACAGACAAAACAGGAACTTATTCCAGCCTTGTATGAAATTCTCTTAAATCCAAAGGCTCCGTTCTCTTTAAATGTAAAAAGAAATAATTTGGGGTCACCTGTATTGAATGAAAGTTTTAACATTGCACGGAATAAATTCTCTTCCAGCATTATTTTCTGTTAAAGATTTAACAGACACATTTGGCTGGCTTTTGAAGCTTCACTTTCTGAACATTTCCGTGTATTTACTATTTAAAAAAACCAAGAAAGATCAGTGGTATAAACCATACCAAATGGATCCAGAACTGAGTAAAGAAGAAGAGGGGGAAAAAAGCACCAGATCTTTGGAAATCTAAAGCATGCAGATCTGTGCAGAATGTAGAAAGAGCCATATTTACAAGCGATAATGTCTTATGCTAATAATGCCTCATTATCATTTCGGATAAAATTATTTATCCCAAGATTTTGCATAAATACACAAGATTAGATTTGCTGGGTTTGATTCTTTTTTTTTTTAATTTGGGTTCCTTCCATTTCTCCCCCAATAATGGAAAAAAGGAATATTTACATGCATGGAAAAGTTTAAGCCAATTGTTTTGTTTGTTTTAAAGATCCCAATCCTCTAGATTAAGTTACAATGACTTGGAGAATTATTGAGAATGCTGAGTTTGGAAAAGGTGCGTCGGAGCTGCATTATGCGTTTTGGATGGCTATAGATGAACGTATCTCTCCCCTCACACACACACACACACACACACACACACACACACACACACACACACACGAACACACATTTATGTCAGATGTTCTGCTTAGATTTCATGTTTCATGGCATATGAAGGGGCATATAAGTCTCAGTGCTATTGCTATTGATGTGGGTAGAATCCTAGAAATAGATTCGAATGCTACCCTGTTTCCTTGAAAATAAGACCTCCCCAGATAATAAGCCCAATCATGTTGTGAGCGCATGCGCTAAAATAATCCCTCCCCCTGAAAATAAGCCCTTCCTGAAAATATTGCAACACAGCAGCAGCCATGAAGTGACCACTCTCGCCGCTTCCTAAACCTCAAAAATAATAAGACCTCCCCAAAAATAAGGCCTCATTTCAGGGGTCAAAAGAAAATAAGACCCTGTCTTATTTTGGGGGGGAAACACAGTACATAATGTAACAAACCACAGTAATATTCATTTAAAGTTAATATACCTCAAGTGTAACAGCCCCCTGAATATTCTCTGCCCTTCAAAGTTCTTCCACAAACTTTCTTAGACACATGTTACAATCATTCTTCATGTTTCATTTGGATCCGTATTGCAATTATCAGCAGCTGATTTCCTCTTTGCCTATTAAATCTGTGGCACCGCTCAAAAGGTTTAAGGTAGCATATCATTTACTAATGCCAGCCATCACAAATATATTTAGCTTAATACGACGTATTGATTTCTCTCCCTGTTTTTGAGCCACGGAGGTGTTTAAGGGTCTTCTTTGTAATCAGAAAAGTTCCTTAGCTCTTAAAGTCTACTTATAGGCGTAGTGCTGTCAGGCTTCCATGTAGATTTTGTAAAAATCTGTGCCGTCTTTTGTGTTTTTAAATTTTCATCCAAAACAACTGCATACACACAGCCCCATACGTATTCCTGGATTGTTAGTATGACTTGCATTTTATTTTATTTTTTAAATTATTTATTTATAGCCCAACTTATTTTTACAAATAGCTCAAGGGGGCTAGCATATCCAAGATGCCCTCCTCGTCCTATTACCCCACAACAACAGCCCTGTGAGGTAGGCTGGCTGAGAGAGAGAGAGAGAGAGAGAGAGAGAGAGAGAGAGAGAGAGAGAGGGCGGGAGGGAGATGGAGAGAGATTGAGATTGGCCCTAAGTCACCCAGCTGGCTTGCATGCCTAAGGTGGGACTAGAATTCACCATCTCCTGGTTTCTATACTAGCACCTTAACCACCACACTAAACTTGCATTATATGGCTTACATGAAATTAAATGACTTACACCATACGTACATACATACAGGTTACATTCTGTACATATAGTCTGTAAGTGGGAATGAGAGGCAGCACAATGCATTCAATCCATTTCATTGGTTTACCCATTTAAAATATTTTAGTATTTTAATATTTTTAAATATTTTTTTTATTTTAAATATGAATACATATTTAATGTTTAATATTTTGGACTAGATGACCTAGAAGGTCTCTTCCAATTCTGTTAAATATATGATAAATTTCTCTCTATCAAATCCATCCATCCATCCTTTCTCTTTCTCTCTCATCTATGTCTGTCTGTCTGTCTATCATCTATCTATCTATCTATCTATCTATCTATCTATCTATCTATCTATCTATCTATCATCTATCATCTATCATCTATCATCTATCATCTATCAATCTATCTATCTATCTATCTATCTATCTATCTATCTATCTATCTATCTATCTATCTATCTATCCCAATCCCTATATCTATCTATCTATCTATCTATCTATCTATCTATCTATCTATCCATCCATCCCTACATCCATCCATCCATCCATCCATCCATCCATCCATCTATCATCTATCTATCTATCTATCTATCTATCTATCTATCTATCTATCCCAATCCCTATATCTATCTATCTATCTATCTATCTATCTATCTATCTATCTATCTATCTATCTATCTATCTATCTATCTATCTATCTATCTATCTATCCATCCATCCATCCATCCATCCATCCATCCATCCATCCATCCATCCATCCATCCATCCATCCATCCATCCATCCATCCATCCATCCATCCATCCATCTATCTATCTATCTATCTATCTATCTATCTATCTATCTTAGAGTCATACTTAAAGCCCGCATATGTGGATCATGGTTGCTGGTCTTTATGTTATCATTCAATATGATAGATTTGGTCAACTCTTTGGAGTGAGATTTTATTAATACTAGTCCTTAAAACTAGTATTAAACCAATGTGCTTGTAGAACCTTAACATCCATGATATTATCAAATTTCTGTCTCTTTCAACATTCTAGTTTCTGGTCCATCAGAAATTGATGCTGTGTTTCTTTACATTTCACTGAATTAGCCACTGATTAGTTTACCTGCAGCAAAGATGTCAACTCCTGGTTATTCAACATCATCCTGCCTTTTGACTTATTCTCATCTGCTCCAATTCATAGCCACCCCACTCCCCCAAGTTCCCCTTTGTTTGCAGCTGACACAGGCAACTATTTAAATTGGGGTTTTTCCTTTTTGGTTAAATGCCTGCGAAACTAATGCTTTCCCCCCCCTATTGATCGATCTATCTCAGAGTAAACCGATAGAGTGCCCAGTGAACAAATATCCAGAGGGATTTTGAGACTGAGGAATTGTTATTCCCCCAGATGTTGGAACTGTTTAACAAAGGTAGAAAAATAAATATTTAGCTGTTTTCTAAGCTGTTCACAGCATTGGCCCAAGAAAGAAGAATGAAGATAGAGACTTCGTTCCCATTTCTATTTAATTTCAATGTAACTTCTGAAATTCGAGGTATTGGAAAAATGTAAGATTGTAGCACCACATTAAGATTTTTAAAACTCTGGTGTTTTCCAGTGGCACTGAATACATGTTGTTTCATCGCAGCTTTTCCCCTTCCTTTGTTTTTAAAGCTAATTTACGTTAATGAGTAACTCTTTTAAATGACATCCCTCATCTTCCTCTCTCCCTTCCCATGTCTAATGCTTCCCTACTTGGTTTGCCATCATGTATTTCTCAGTGGAAGATCCGTGAATATTATTTCTCAAATGTTAATCAATTCATGCAAAGAAATATATGAGTTTCTTCTTCATGCTCAAAATGTTTTTTTCTCCCTCCCTCTTCTCCTCCTTCCTTCCCTCCTTCCTTCTTCCCGCACTCTCTCCTCCTTCTTTCCTCACTCCCTCTCCCCTTCCTTCCTTTCTTTCTTCCTTCCATCCTTCCTTCCTTCCTCTCTCCCTCCTTTTCCCCCTCCCTTCCTCCCTCCCTCTCCCCATTCCTTCTTTCTGTCCTTCCTCCCTCCCTCCTTCACTCTCTCCCCCTTCCTTCCTTCCTCCCTCCTTCTCTCCCTCCCTACCTCTCCCTCCCTACCTTCCTCCTTTTCCCCCTTCCTCCCTCTCCTCATTTCTTCTTTCTGTTCTTTCTTCCTTTTCCCCTACCTCTCCCCTTCCTCCCTCCATCCCCTTTTCCCTTCCTTCCTTCCACCCTCCCTCCCTCCCTTCCTTCTCTTCCTCTCCCTCCCTGCTTTCTTCTCCCCCTTCACTTTCTCCTGAAGGTGACAGTGAAAGAAAATTCATCCCACTCCTTCTTCAAGGTTGGCCAAACCAAACGGGCCAGCCCCTTCTTTTACCCCCGTCTCCTTGTACCCTGGATCATCCCCAAGGGAAAAAATAGATGCCACAAAACCCAAGTGTAAGAGGGGAAAAATACGTGGCCTTCCTTTTCCCAGCCTCCTGTTTCCCACCAGCAGATCCCCGCTACCCCAGCTGCGAGCTTCCTAAATAAACGACTGGGCTGAACCACTTTGGGTCCCCCCCGCCCCCCCAAGCCTTTTTCTCCCCAAGATAATTGAGTATCATAATGGTGGGAAGGAATCACGGCCGTCATTTGCTGCCTGTCAGATCTCAGAACTCATCTTCATGTCATCAGTCACCATTGAATCGGCATGTCATTTTTTCCCAGCCTTCAGCACCGCTCGTTCACATTCCGTTCATTATCTCCAGCCCCGACCGAGCCCCTCCCCTTTCCTCCTCTTTCTCCCTCTTCTCTCCCCCCCCTCCACAACCCCTTAAATGCATCTTTGTGCGACTCTGAGTCGTCTGATTATGAATCGATGATCATGTGGTGTAAGAGAGATAGATGGCTTTTAGTTCCATCTTGTCTTCTCTAATTGTAAAATATTAGTTACATTAGACTGTGTCTTTTGATTAATGGAACTTATTTGGAGTGGCCTGTCCCAGCCCTCCCCCTTCTAAAGTCCTCCACTGACTTTTGAGAATTGAGTGATTTCACTTAAAGCAGACAAATAGGTTCTTCAGCGAGACGATAGCTAAGCTCTAATATCAGGAGCAAAAAAAAGAGGGAGAGAGGGGAGAGAGAGAGTTTCTCCGTGTGCGAGTTTGGAAGAGGGGAGGGTGAAAAAAATAAGATTCTTCTCTGATTAAACATACGGGCCAGGCCGTTTGCGAATACATATGCATCCTTGCTCATTTGAAAATCCAGCAATCCTCTTCCCTGGCTAGGATAACCGGGGACCGAATGGCCGTGAGGATTTCAAAAATGGAATTAATCCGAGAGAAGATGAGTTAAAAAATATCTTAGGATGGAGATAGCAGGTGTCTTTGACGCTTTCATATACTGTCCATCAAAATACACACACACACACACACGCACGCACACACACACACACGGACACACACGGACACCTACTGATTTACACAAAGACGCAGTGTTATCTCAAGCTCCCTCTTATTATACTTTACAGAATACACCATCCAGAAAATGTCTCTTCTCTCCTGTATCTCTGGCACTGTGTAAACATGCGACTAGGCCAGTCCTGTAAGACGGGATTTATCTTATTTGGCACTATTTACTTAAACATGAGTCTTATGATAAAAGTCCTTGCTGTACAATTGGAATGGTGTTGGGTAACATCCTTTATTATAAGTAATCACTGCTCTATCTTTCAGTGCAAATTCAAGGACATGTTCACTTTCAGGCTATCAGTTCAATTAGGAAAAGTCTATTTGCTGTCAATGTCTATATCTCATCCCAAAAGAACGCACCAGTTCATAAACAAATCAAGGCTCTTTCTCTCCCCCCCCCTCCAGCTTTCAAGAGAACACATTAGAACGCCTTTGAAGTATACACAAAGAATTCAAAACAACAACAGCGAAGCAAATCTCAAATCTTTTTTTTTTTTTTTTGTTTTCGTTTCCAATTTCCAGACTGAATTTTGGACTGTTATTCTTTCATAGCAGTCATAATATTACGACTTTTTTGTCTTTTACTCTTAGCATTTGCAAAAAAAAAAAAAATGCATTTAGATATTATCTTTATTGGGGGTTTAAACTTGCATTTGATTCTATCAGTAGGGTTCCCAATAGAGTTGATGGTATTTCTCTTTGATGTTGGCAGAAATACTAAAACTTTTATCCTTTTTTTTAAAAAAAAAAATAGGGTCGCTTAGAATACACTGATATTCTGAATTAATTAGCCACAGTATCCAAATACTACCATCTTCATATCCTGCCTGTGACTTATGAAAGAGATTTGACTCGATGAATGAGATGGGCTTTTGAAAAATATGACAAATGAAATAAGGAAGGAAGATAGAAAGATAGAAAGAAAAGACGGAAGGAAAGGAGAGAGAGAAAGAAAGAAGGAAAGAAGGAAAGAAAAAGAAAGAAAAAGGTAGAAAGAAGGAAAGAAAGAAAAAGAAAGAAGGAAGAAAGGAAAGAAAGAGAGAGAGAGAGAAAGAAAGAGAAAGAAAGAAAGAAATGCAACTTCTCAGCTTGTTATAGGACATTCTACAAGGAGGGATGTCCAACCTTGGCAACTTTAAGACCTGTGGACTTCCAACTCCCAGAATTCCCCAGCCAGCTGGGAATTCTGGGAGTTGAAGTCCAGAAGTTGCTAAGATTGGACACCCCTTCTCTATAGCTATAATTTTAATCTTCCAAAAGAGCTGTCTGTCTTTATTTATTTGTTCAAGTGTAGCTATTAAGCACACAAGTCTTCCTCGTCATTCAGTGTACTCGGAAAACAACAGCACCAAAATATAATAATACTAAATAATAATAATAATAATAATAACAAGAACAACAACGACAACAACAATGAATCATGATTTGCACCCTAAAAGAGATGTTGACCGATTATATCTACCAAGAGCAGAGGGTGGTCGAGGACTCCTAAAAGTAAAAGAGACTGTGGAAGAAGAAAAACACGGCTTGAATGATTACATCCAGAAAATTGAAGAACCAATGATTAAGGAAGTAAATAAAGGAGACCTTTTAAAGACAACTAAGTCAAAAGCTGAATATAAGAAAGAAGTAATTGAGAAGCGAGATGAAAATTGGAAAAACAAAGCTATGCATAGCCAATACTTGAAAAGTATTGAAGGCAAAGCTGACCAAAAGCTAACTTGGAACTGGTTAAGATCAGGAGCACTAAAAAAAGAAACAGAAGGCTTTATTTTGGCAGCTCAAGAACAAGGCCTTAGCCACAAACTGCATGAAGGCAAAAATTCAACATTTTACCACCAACAGCAAATGTCGCCTCTGTAATGAGAAAGACAAGACAGTCGACCACTTGATCAGTGGGTGCAGCAAAATTTCACAAATTGACTACCTACAATGCCATGACCACGTTGCTAGGATCATTCACTGGAAATTGTGCCAAAAGTTTGGATTTGAGTACAGCAAAAACCACTGGGACCATCAGGTTGAGAAGGTTTTAGAGAATGAGAAAGTCAAGATCTTGTGGGACTTCAGATTTCAGACCGACAGGCACTTAGCCCACGATACACCTGACATAACAATAGTTGAAAAGAAAAAAGTATGGTTCATTGACATTGCAATACCTGGAGATGCACGAATTGAAGATAAACAGCAAAAAAATATCATAAAATACCAGGACTTGCAAAGGGAAGTTGAGCAACTGTTGAAAAAGAAATTGTGTGTTGTCCCAATTGTAATTGGAGCCCTTGGAGCAATACCTAAAGGGCTAGCTCGCTATTTGGAAAATTTAAATTTATCAGACTTGAACATTCTGATTCTACAAAAAACCACCCTACTTGGAACAGCTTATATCCTCCGACGTTACCTTAACAGTTCCTAAGTGCTTGGTTAGAACTCGAGCTGTTGAGCTACCAACCAGCCCCAAAGGCTGTGAATCTCACCAAAGATTAACATAATAATAATAATAATAGTAATAGTAATAGTAATAACAATAATATTAATATTAATAATAATAATCCTGAAACAATACTAAATATTAATTATTGGTGATCATTACCAAATAAAGGAAAATTCAAGGGGATATAATAAATTACAATTTCTGGCAATGATTACTTTTTGTTTTTGACAATGTTCAGTGTTCACACCCTTTCCACCCATGCCTTCAACATATTCAGCATTTTCCCTCCTGCCTTTAATGTATTTCAAATAGAGGGATTGTACTTTTTTTAAGGCAGCAAATTTCTCCTTTGTTATGCAAGAACCTCAATAAATGAAACTTTAATATAATTCTGTGTACAAAGCTATGCAGACATAAAAACCAACCATGCATAGAAACCACTGCTGTCTGGGAAGTTTGTTTTTTAAAACTAAAAAAAGAAAACCCTTAGTGTTTTATTTTAAAAGAAACTCAAAGTCTATCATCTTTTTAAAAGGAAAAACATAACTAACACTGTAAAATGGCAATTACTACACCCACCCTTCTCCAAAGTTATTTTAAAGACTGCCTCATCTTTTTTATCTGGAATAAAGCAACCCAATTCACCCCATTTTGGTGGTATTAGCCTCACCGTGTGCTTTTCGACACAGACAATCCTTAACAAAATCAAAGCTCTCATTTCTCACCAAAACCTGCCTTTGATTTTAGGGTTAAGAGGATAGAATTGTTTATGGAATGGATGGGTTACAAAATGGCTCAAAAGACCTTGATCATGGATGCAAAATTACCTGAATGGTTATATTTTTCTAAAACACATTTAACTAATCAATTTTCTAGGATCAGGCAACAGTTTGAGTGGGTGGGTGAGTGGGTAGGTAGTTAGATAGATAGATAGATAGATAGATAGGTAGGTAGGTAGGTAGGTAGGTAGGTAGGTAGTTGGATAGATAGATGATAGATAGATAGATAGATAGATAGATAGATAGATAGATAGATAATAAATAGGTAGGTAGATAGTTGGATAGATAGATAGATAGATAGATAGATAGATAGATAGATAGATAGATAGGTAGGTAGGTAGGTAGTTGGATAGATAGATGATAGATAGATGATAGATAGATAGATAGATAGATAGATAGATAGATAGATAGATAGATGATAAATAGGTAGGTAGGTAGTTGGATAGATAGGTGATAGATAGATAGATAGATAGATAGATAGATAGATAGATAGATAGATAGATAATAAATAGGTAGGTAGATAGTTGGATAGATAGATAGATAGATAGATAGATAGATAGATAGATAGATAGATAGTAGGTAGGTAGGTAGGTAGGTAGGTAGGTAGGTAGGTAGGTAGTTGGATAGACAGACAGACAGACAGACAGAGCAAACTTTATCTAAAATAGTCAAAGTTACTATGTTGTGTGAATGTTAGCCTTAGGTCTTTCTTCTTTCTGATTTAAGCATTCATGGTCATTCATGGATTCATTGGGTGTACAGGACCGCTCTAGAGGTGGAGCTCTCGCCTCACAATCAGGAGGCTGTGAATTCGATCCTAGGTAGAGGCATATATTTCTCTCTCTGGGCACAATGAGTAAATATCTGCTGCGAACTGTGCATTGGCGACAGGAAGGGCATCTGGCCAGCAAACTCTCCACTCCAGTCGGTTGCCCCAACTCCACCCTGAGCAAGGGATTAGGGAGTCATTAAAAAGAAAAATAAATGGGTGTATAGTCCCACCCAACTCCAATAGTGTAACGCTAGGCAATGTACAACCAAAACGAAACATAATCATAAAAAAGTTAACCATATTGTGTTGAAGTGAGTAGAGCATGCAAAATTAAACAAGATAATTAAACACTCAAACCAGGACTCCGTATTCATTGTCTTATGAACCAGGGATCACTATTAGTTTACTATTAGTTGCTTGGATACGGTGGGTGGAAGTTATACGCTGATAGCTCCTTGAAAACTATAATCTATACATGTAGAACTAAATGTAAGTATAAGATCTGGTCAAATAATGCTCAGAGAGATGAAAACACATCCATAGAATCCTTTGGAGGACCGGTTAACATGTCCTCCAACTGTTAGTGGCCCATTGTTGATGATCAATTGAAGAGTTGCTCGGTGGAAGGGGAGGATGCAACCGAAAGGAAGTGAAACCCATGGCGTGGGAGAACCAACAAAAGCGATCCCCGTTCACTCGTGTTTATTGCTCTACTTAAAGATTCCCATAATCTGGGGGTGGTTGCACACTCAATCACATGTAAGGCTTCAGAATATGCAGGCTATTTTTTTTTTTTTTAGGCCAGATGGTGCCATGCGCTTTACTGCTTATTCCTTCTGCGGCTTCTCATATGTACGGCTGATGTGCATCCCGGATTCTTTGTGTCTTGCTAAAATCTCTAATCTAAAACAGGCAATCAAGCACAGAGACAGTGATTCAGAAAGCACAGCTTTTAAAAGAAAGAGATGGGGGTGGGAAGGAGGTGAAGAAATTCAGCAGTTCAGAAGCAGATGTGTTTGCTGGGGGGGGGATCCAAAACAAAACACGGAGGTTAATAGAAATGGGGACAAATATATACAATAGCAATAGCAATAGCAGTAGACTTATATACCGCTTCATAGGCCTATCAGGCCTCTCTAAGCGGTTTACAGAGAGTCAGCATATTGCCCCCAACAATCTGGGTCCTCATTTTACCCACCTCAGAAGGATGGAAGGCTGAGTCAACCCTGAGCCGGTGAGATTTGAACCGCTGACCTGCTGATCTAGCAGTAGCCTGCACAATTAAGGCAACCTCACATATTTCCTTTCCTGGACAAGGTGGACTATGGATTGAAGATTCCTGAGTAATATCGTGGAACAAGAACGTCCAAATACGGAATTGCCCAGGGAGAGGCGCAAGTACGCACATAGGCAAACACAGTTTGAAAGAGATTCCTTTTCATACTTTTTATATTGGGTTTACTCAGGAAACATATGACATTTCAGCTTCGGTTCCTTTTTATTTGTTTGTTTGTTTATTTGGCATTGATATTCATTTGGAAGCAAGGCCACCTTCGGAGCGCAATTGCCTTGACAGAGAGGAAGGAAGAGACCAGGAGAATAAATAAATAGATAGATAGATAGATAGATAGATAGATAGATAGATAGATAGATAGATAGATAGACAAACAAACAAATAAACAAATAAATAAATGAAAGAGTCATGATAAAATTTCTCCCTCGCTCTCCCTCTCTCTCTCTCCCTTCCCCTCCCTCTCCCTCTGTCCCTCCCTCTCCCCTTTCCTCCCTCTCCTTCTCTCCCTCTCTTTGTATCTTCTTTCTCACTCTTTTCTTTCTCCTCTCTCTTTTTCTCCTTCTCTCTCTCCTTTCCCTCTCTCCTTTCTCTCCTTCTCTCTCTCTTCCCCTCTCCCTTCCTCCCTCTCCTTCTCTCCCTCTCTCTTTCTCCCCCCTCTTTCTCGCTCCTCTCTCTTTTTCTCCTTCTCTCTCTCCTTTCCCTCTCTCCTTTCTCTCCTCTCTCTCTTCCCCTCTCCCACTCCCCCTTCCTCCCTCTCCTCTCCCTCTCTTTCTATCCCCTCTTTCTTGCTCCTTTCTCTCTCATCTCTCTTTTTCTCCTTCTCTCTCTCCTTTCCCTCTCTCCTTTCCCTCCTTCTCTCTCTCTTCCCCCTCTCTCCCTCTCCCCTTTCCTCTGTCTCCTTCTCTCCTTCTCTCTTTTTATTCCCTTTCTCGCTCCTTTCTCGCTCCTCTCTTTTTCTCCTTCTCTCTCTCCTTTCCCTCTCTCCTTTCTCTCCTTCTCTCTCTCTACCCCCTCTCTCCCTCTCCCCCTTCCTCCCTCTCCTTCTCTCCCTCTCTCTTTCTATCCTCTCTTTTGTGCTCCTTTCTCTCTATCCTCTCTCTTTCCCTCCTTTCTTTCTCTCTCCTTTCTTTCTCTCCTTCTCTCTCTCTGTCTCCCCCCTCTCTCATTTTCTCTTTTCCCTCCCTCCCCATTTTTTTTAATGATCTTTGCTTTTTTTTTAATTTTTATTTTATCCCATAGTGGGCATTTCTGCTTCTGAACATCTGAAAGTCATTAGAGACTCTGCAGCCTATCAGGTGCCGATATGAAGGAGCTGAGTAGGATTCTAAGCAAGACATGGGGCATTTTTCTCCTATGGGTATGTGTATGTGTGTGTGAGAGAGAGAGAGCCCGCGCGCATGCGTGCATCATTGAAGAGCAAATCAAAAACATTTGGCAAATGAATAATATTAGCAACCCCCCCCTATAATAATGTGAAAAGCCTACTTCTCTTGCTTTTCCCCTCCTCTGCTGAGCTCTTGCTTCCTCCCTCGTTTCTAAGGGAATGTCTTTGCCGGCGGACGTGGGTGAAACAGTTTTACTCACAGATGGTAGTTCTGGCATCAGATGGAATTTATATAACAGTAATTCTGACACTCTGCCAAAATAGTACTGAAAACACCAGGGAGATAGTACGAGGCAAGTCATGTGGCTTTGCCAAGCTTGTTGTGGGAAGGGGTTTATTTTTTTGTTTTGTTTTGTTTTTGGAGAGGGGGGGTTGTAGGGAGGAGGAGGGAGGGGAAAAATCCCTTTCACATTCTCCTCTTTTTTTTTGTATGTGATGGTTTTAGCCTAAAGGTCCAGAAATGGCACTCAACTCTGCCACACGCAGAAATTTCACCTTTCTCTCTGTCTCTCTCTGTCTCTCTTATAAGAGAGCTTCCCAGATGTTGAAACTGCTGGTGGGAGATAGGGAAGGGGCAGAAGTGGCTTCTGAGGGTATATCTGGTTTTTCATGGATTAACTATGAGAAAGAGTAAAGATGGTGGTTCTAACCTTTTCAGGAAGGATGTTTTTCCAGGGTACCAAGCCAAGTTCATTGACCTCTTTTGGCACAAGTCAATAAGGATTGATTTTTACATCACCACCACCACCACCACCACCACCATCATTATTTACTTTATTCATTAAACATGAAATTCAGTCAACTAAACATTCAAAAACGCATCACAAATACCATTGACTAGTACCAATGGTTGATAGGGGTTGCTGCCAGCATCCTAGGTATCAACCAAGTACTTTCTTAAAATATACGGTGTTCTGAGTAGCGCAGTTTTTTGCAGTTCCGCTGGCGTTATTGCAGGAAGCTGCAATTTGTTGATGTATTTTATAAAATTCTTGGACCTGGTTCCAAGTGCCCCGATGACAATGGGTATCACTGTTACATGTTTCATCCATAATCATGTAGTTTCGATGGCCAGGTCATGGTATTTCATATTTTCCCCCAGTTCTTTTTCTTTGACTCTGGCATCTCCTGGTACCGCGATGTCAATAAATTGTACATTTCGGCCCTCTACAACTGTGATATTTGGCATGTTGTGTTCCAAATGACGATCCATCGGTATTCAAAAGTCCCACAAGATCTTCACCTTCTTATTTTTGGCAGCTTTTTCAACTTTGTGAAGCTGCAATTTTGTTGTTGTTGTTGTTGTTGTTGCGTGGTTAATCTTTGATGAGATTCACAGCCTTTGGGGCTGGTTGGTAGTTCAACAGCTTGAGTCCTAACCAAGGACCTAGGAACTGTTAAGGTAACGTTGGAGGATATAAGTTCCAAGTAAGGTGGTTTTTTGTAGAGTCAGAATGTTCAAGTCCGATAAATTTAAAATTTCCAAATAGTGGGGTAGCCCTTTAGGTATTGCTTCAAGGACTTCTTTTACTATTCGTTCAACCCAGAGGTTGGTTACCACTTTTTTTTACTATTGCTTCGGGCACGCTTGCATCTGCCAATCCGTAGAAGCATTTGGGGAGGTTGGCAAAGACTCCCGCCACCACTACTACTGGTTTGCCCGATCTGGGCCGAACCGGGAGCAACCCATCTCTGGTACAACCATTGATTTATTCCTCTAGAGTCATTTCTCTTCAATTCATACATCACTAGGTATCATCATCATCATCATCATCATCATCATCATCATCATCATCATCATCATCATCATCATCATTGTCATCATCATCATATGCACAACAATGTGAAATCACAGCTGCCTATTCCATTCCATGTTGGCCTCCCTGCAGCCTCCTGGAGGACCAAAAGTGGGCCATGTGGAGCGCATCTCCCACCACGTGACCTCTCCACACCCACTGCACATGGGTATTCATATCCCACATGTGCCCCACACATGTGCAGCAAAGACCCCAAAATCAGCTCGCCGGCGGGATGCTTGTGCACATGCGTGATGGAGCTGAGCTAGGGTGACAGCTCCCATGCCCACAGAGAGGGCTCTGTGTGTCAACTGTGGCATGCGTGCCATGGGCTCACCATCACAGGCCTACAACCTTTTCTGAGAAATAGTTTATGGCACGGGAAAGCCTTGCAAAATCATCTGAAGAGAAACACACAGCCATATTACATGCTGTTACAAGAAAACTTGCCCTTTCTTTGGGTTCTTCCAATGCGCCATAAAATCAGGGTCCAATCAGGGTTGAACTGAACACAGAATAACAGAGTTGGAAGAGACCTGAGATGTCTTCATGTTCATTTCCCTGCTCAAATAGGACATCCTATACCATGCCTGACAAATCCTTGTCCAGTGTTTTTTTGAAAATCTCAGTGATAGAAGACCCACAATTTCCAGAGGTAATGCATTCGGCTGGTTAATTGTTCTCACTGTAAAGAAATTTCTCTTGAATTCTAAGTTGGATCTTTTCATGATGAGTTTCCACCTATTACTTCTCGTCCTGCCCTCAGGTCCTTTGGAGAATGGGCCTATAACCTCTTAGATGTGACAGCACTCAAATATTGGAAGACTGCTCTCTTGTCACCCCTAGTCCTTCCCTTTGTTAAACAAATTTAGTTCTGAAATGGATCTTTCTGTTTGCTATGCTACTATGTCTATAAGAAGGCCTTTCCAGCTATGATTCCGAGATGAAAAGAAGCAGTGAAGCATTATGAACGTTTTATATTTTAAAATTGTACAAATGCGGCATTCTCTCTCCCTCCCTCTCTCCCTCTCTCCCTCCCTCCCTCCCCCCTCTCTCTTTCTCAACATCACAACCACATTTTGTTAAATGTTAAAAACCAAAGTGAAGCCACTTATTTGATACTTCTGTCCTTCTACCTCTGTTGCAGTGGCTCAGTGGATAAGGTGCTGAGCTTGTCAATCAGAAAGATCAGCAGTTCGAATCCTTACCGCCGCGTAACCGAGTGAGCTCCCGTTCCTTGTCCCAGCTTGTAAAAATGCAAGTAGAAAAAATAGAGACCACCTTTGGTGGGAAGGTAACAGGGTTACCTTCGGCATTTAGTCATGCCGGCCACATGACCACAGAGACGTCTTCGGACAGCGCTGGCTCTTCGGCTTTGAAACGGAGATGAGCACCGCTCCCTAGAGTCAGGAACAACTAGCACATGTGTGCAAGGGGAACCTTTACCTTTACCTTACCTCTGTTGTAAGCAGCATTTTCAACCATCTAGGAGACATTTCCAAGCAACCTTTCCTCTCGGGTTCAAGAGTTACTCATTTTGCTCTAATTCGGCCAATGGAACTTTATAGAATGTTGTTATTTAGTGAGCAGGATTGTTTTAACACCTCTGCAGTTATCTCTGGGACATGTTCTCATCCTAAAAGCTCCTGAAAACTTTCATTATGGGAACACAGTCAGTAGCAACCATTTCGGTGTGTCTACCAATAGGGGAGAGGGCTCTATCCCTCCTCCCCCTTTGAAATGTATATTGTGAGACTCATAAAGCAGAATAGCTTCATCAAAGCCATTATTGTATATTGGACAAATGCATTTATTCAGCATTTTCCGCCATCCATATTATTATGTTCCTGCTTTAGGGCCATTCTGGACTACTGGGTAATATATACAGTATTTGAGAATATTTGCTGTGCAGAATAAAAATATGCCATAAGTTTATTGAAGAGAGGGGAGGGAAATCTAAATGCACAGCAGTAGTCACTAGCCATGTTATCGCTTGTTGTAATGCGGTGCCAAATTTGGAAAACGGGAACAGTTCCCAAAGATCTTCTTGTTTACCATTATGCTTTTGAACTTCCCTGGCTTTGGGACACAGAATCACAGGTAGAAGTACCAATGTTCCCCTTGCAAATGCTGGGAAGTTGAGGAAGCAACTTAGAACTGAGGAGAAATTTCCTGACAGTGAGAACAATTAATCAGTGGAACAACTTGCCTCCAGAAGTTGAGAATGTTCCAACACTGGAAGTTTTTAAAGAAGATGTTGGATAACCATTTGTCTGAAGTGGTGTAGGGTTTCCTGCCTAAGCAGGGGGTTGGATTAGAAGACCTCCAAGGTTCCTTCCAACTCTTGTTATTCTATTCTATGAGAAATGGTTGTCAATGCCTACAAAGTGAATCTTTCATCTGAAGTGTGGTGTTTAACTCATTTTCTATGTACTGATCTCACCCTGTGAATTCCTCTATTGCATTTTGATTTCTTCTGTTATTCCTTCAGATGGGATGGAGAGTTACACACCTGTCTTGAAGATTTCTGGAAGCATTTGGTTAATGAGTGCCTAAGGGCTTACATCTACCTTCTACCACATTCAGTCAGATTATTGGTTTTTGTTCTCACACTTTGGAATTCTTATAGGAGAACCCATTTGTTGACGGTTCCCTTCTAATATTTCTTCAGGAACACATTTTCTAATGGATGATGATGATAATGAAGATGATGATGATATCCATTCATTCATGTCCATCTCCTAGTCAGTGGTGGGATTCAGCCAGTTTGCACCACTTCAGGAAAAGCGGTTGTTAGGTTTCTGAGCAGTTTGGGGAACTGGTTGTTGGAAAAAATCATTAGGGCAGAGAACCGCTTGCTAAATTCTTTGAATCCCACCACTGCTCTCATGGGCCAGGTCTCTCCACATCTTTTGGGGTGACCTGATAGCAGCGTTCCAATATCTCAGGAGCTGCCACAAGGAAGAGGGAGAGGTCAACCTACTCTCCAAAGCACCTGAAGGCAGGACAAGAAGCAATGGTTGGAAACTGATCAAGAAGAGAAGCAACTTAGAACTAAGGAGAAATTTCCTGACAGTTAGAACAATTAACCAGTGGAACAACTTGCCTCCAGATGTTGAGAATGCTCCAACACTGGAAGTTTTTAAAGTTGTTGGATAACCATTTGTCAGAAGTGGTGTAAGGTTTACAACCTAAGCAGGGGGTTGGACTAGAAGACATCCAAGGTCCCTTCCAACTCTGTTATTCTATTCTATTCTATTCTATTCTATTCTATTCCACTCCACTCCACTCCATTTTATTCCATTCCATTCTTATGACGGTTCTTTCTAATTTAGTTTATTGTCACTTCCTCAACTGTCCAGTTGATCAGATGTGTGGTTTCAGTGCCAGAATTCTCAACTGCATCCATGCTACTTGAAAAATTATCTTCATTGAAATTCTTACCTCTAGAAAGCATGATGAAAACTGGTTGATAGCATAGATGTTTTGTTCAAGTGATGGAACTTCCATTTGAGTTTCGGAAGTTACCTTACCTTGTGCCAAATCACTATTTACCAAGCTTGATACTTTTTTTTGGGGGGGGGAAACGGTAACTTGGTGCCTCCTAGCTATTTATGATGATACATCCCACAGCTCTTTGCCTTGGGCCACATTGATTTACGTGAACTTCAAAACATCTGGAAAGCAAATTGTGACTGAATGTTTTCCTTCTGGGATGAAATCTCCAAATAATTTTGAATACTGCCAAAATAATCCCGATAATAATTGGAAGAGAAAAAAAAGAAACCTAGAGAGTAAATTTTGCATTTCTCCGCACATTTCTAATTTATTTATTTGCTGTTTTATATTGTATTGAAAAGAAATAGATATCCTAGGGGCTTTGATTTATTGCCCCTTTGATGGCTTTTAATGCTTACGGCTGGACAATCCTTATTTCTTGGTTCTTTCTCTGAATCTTAGCATCAATGAATGTTTGCATGTGCGATACATTTTCTATTTGCATCTGCGTGCAAATAACAGCCACACAAATACACAAAACAATAAAACATCGCATAGCGGGATGAGCAGAAGGCTTTTTGAGTAATAGACTATTGGCATTTTTCTTTGGAATTACCGTTTCTTGCTGTTTTGGGAGAGAGCCATGATTTTGCTGCTATTAGTACACCCGTAACAATCTGGAATTAATTCCTCATCTCAGCCATATGACTGTTCTAATGGTCTTTTTTACACTTTTGAACAAACCCTACATATGTGCCTTTTAATATGACAAAGATTAGGATTTTCTTCCTGGTATAATGGGATATGGAATTTGGATCCAGACCAGGAGTTCATTATAAAAAGTCAGAATTAATTTACCTTGACCATGGAGATAAACAACCTTTAATGTTGATTATCTTTACCGTCTCTCATATGTGGATATTTCTTTATTGTGCTTTAAAATAATGGCTGCTTACTGATACCAATAAATTAGTAGGTATTAGAATTACAGGAGGTGAACTGTTGATTCTCATGAAAATTTGGATGCAATTCAAATGTATGTGTGCCCTCAATTATTTTCTTCTCCATGAAGAATTTCCTCAAGTAGACTATTATGGATTCTGAAGATTCCCAAGAATACAACGAGGTCTTTCACCAAAGGAAAGATCCATTGGTATAAATAATAGATAATGTTCGTCAGAATGATTTTGTATTAGTTATCTAGCTCTCTAAAGTAAACAGATGCAATTATACATCAGTTTGGAGTTACCATAGGTGATCAGTTACTGATAGCAAAGTACATTTTTGGCAACTTTCACTGTAAATGTCATATTAGAACTTCCCTGCTACTTAACTAGAAGTCATCACATCATCATATCATTTATGTAATTATAGTAAAAGTTGTAACAGCCTCTTTCTGACTCTTTATAAAAATGGTCTTTCTATCTATCTGTCTCTCTGCCTGCCTGTCTATCTGTGAGATGATTGATGGCTGGATGAATGGAGGACGATAGATAAATAGGTAAAGGTAAAGGTTCCCCGCGCACATATCTGCTAGTCGTTCCTGACTCTAGGGGTCGGTGCTCATCTCCATTTCAAAGCCAAAGAGCCAGCCCTGTCTGAAGACGTCTCCGTGGGCATGTGGCCAGCATGACTAAACTCTGAAGGCACACAGAACGCTGTTACCTTTCCACCAAAGGTGGTCCCTACTTTTCTACTTGCATTTTTACATGCTTTCGAACTGCTCAGTTGGCAGAATCTGGGACAAGTAACGGGAGCTCATTCCGTTACACGGCGTAAGGGATTCGAACCACCAAACTGCCGAACTTTCTGATCGACAAGCTAAGTGTCTTAGCCACTGAGCCACCGCATCCCTAAATGGATAAATATGAACTCCCTAATTATTTGCTTACGCAGAATCAAGGACCTGAAATCTGCAAAGGGAACGATCTTGTATTCAAGAGTAGATAGGAAGAACTCAAGTCTTAAACACGTTCTACATGCATTGTGAGTTCAATAATGCTGCCTCTAAGAAAACAGCAGATTATCACTTTAAGATGTCTTTGGAATGTAAGTTTGAGCCTTACACTTGTCTCCGTTCTGTTTAGCATCAGCACAAAGAGGCATGTTCTTTTTTTTTTCCATGCCTGTTTTAATATATGGATTATTGTACACATTATTTTGTCTAATATGTCATTTTTGGGGGGCAAATCTTTTTCTGTAATCATATTTAAATCTGTAGCTCTAAGCTTCAACATTCTGTCTCGGCTAAGAAGAAGATGAGTTTCTTACAAGCATACAGCAATTGGGATGTCGTCTTCAGACTCTGCCTTTCTTAAATGTGATGCAATTCTTGGCTCAAAGAAAAGTATCAAATTACGTTTAAAAAGTGTGTGCATGTAAATAGATATTTAAATATGGATCACTGATCAAAGCTTGAAAGAAGAGCTATTATTTACGTACCTTGGGTACATTCCCCGTGATGCTTAATTGCATTCACAAACCGGGGCAGACGAGACCTCCTTGAAACGATCAAAGAGATGTATTTTCTGAATTCATTTCTGAACAATCCACCTGAATGAAGAAAAAAAAAAAAGATGAGTGAAGTTGCTTTTAAAACAGCTATGACCGAATGTATGAAGAAAGCTTAGCTTAACTTAACTCCTTGCTAGGATGTGGAATTTTTGGGGAAGGGGCTTTCTTCAAAGCAGAAAGAGCTTTGGAAAGAGCAAGGAATTAGAATTAGAATTAGAATTTCCTTTATTTGTATGCCGCTCTTTTCCCTGGGGGGACTCAGGGCGGCTCACAATTCAAAAAGGGAGGGGGGGGAAGACAAACAGTATTCCAATATGGAAACAATACAACATATTAAAAGAGAGCACAACAGTCACACAATTCGGGTGGAGTTGAAATCTTAACCCCAGGCCAGCCGGGACAGCCAGATCTTTAAAGCGGCGCGGAAGGATTGAAGGGTGGTGGAGGAATAAAGATCATGTTAAGTCAGGAAAAATCAGACGTAAGTAAAAGACAGGCCTCCTTCAAAGGTGTTACAACCTGCCCAGTGGTGGGTTTCAAAATTTTTTGGAACCTCTTCTGTAGGTATGGCCTGCTTTGTGGGAGTGGCTTGTCAGCCATGTGACTGGGTGGGAGTGGCTTGGCAGTCATATGACCAGATGGGAGTGGCCAAGATAATGTCACTGAATTCTTTGCCCTAATGGATGATCTACAAAAAGAAGGTATAAAAAAGGAAAATTATTATTTTGTGCACTTACTACTTAAATAAGATTAAAATAAGTACACTGAGGATAGGCAGGGGTGAGCAAGTGAGTGACAGGGCTGGGGCAGGCATTCCGGAACTTACTTCGGGTCCACCGGTGGAATCTCTTCTAATCAGTTCGGTAGATTTGACGAACCGGTTCTACCAAACCGGTGCGAACCGGTAGGAACCCACCTCTGAACCTGCCACTAAACCAGCGGTTGGCAATCTGCAGCTCTGTAGCCACATCTATCTTTGGAGCCACATCTGGCTGTAAATGCACTGTGAAGTGGTATATAAGTCTAAGTGCTATTGCTATCCCGGCTACTCTATGTGTGATCTAAGTCTTGAAAAATAGGAGCCCACAGCTCCAAATCCTCCCCAACTACCATCTGATAAAAATAGTATAAATTACTTGCCTCCTTATCTATGCCTGGTTATTTTAAGATCTTGCAGCCCACAACCAGTTTTGAGCAGTAATTAATGGCCGATGTTCCCCAGGAAAAATGGTCACTGTGCTTTGGCCCCTAGTTACGAGCCAATTGCAGATGGTTTTTTATCTTCCGTGAGAACAGAAGATCTGCAGGGATATTTTTTAAAATCCTCTTTTCTTGTGCGACTGGTGCTTCAACAACGCACCACACTTCCATTGCTCCTCTACATTTTGACCCTCACTGCGTATACATAACTATATATTATTCATACCGGATTAAAAATTGATATGCTCTTTACCGCTGTGGCAGAGCACAGTGACAATACAAATTAACTTATTGTGTACTTAACTTTTCACAATGTGAATATTGATGCCCCCACCCTCCCCCCAAAAAGTTGGGGATAGAAACCAACAACAACAAGTGAGAGTTAATGCTTTCCTGCTCATTTAAGACAGTTGAATTAATCAGCAACAACTGTCATACATTTGCACAGAAAAATGTGAACAGTACATTAATTGGGTTAAGTCTTTTTTAAATCACATAAACAATAGTAATACAAATAGGTATATATACTTCAAATCTTCCAACTTCAACAATATTGGACTCTTTCCATAATCTTTTATCATTTTTCCAATAATTCATTTAAACATAAATAGCATCTTTGGCCCTATATTTATTATCCCCTGCTAAATAATATCATTTAATATTTTTTTAGAAAATACTCATTATTCCACCATAATTTCAATGTTCCAGATGGGTTGGGCTTTTAATAACGCCAAATATTAACAGTATTGATCAATTTTGGGAATGCAACTCAATCTCTCCATAATTTCTAATCCTTACTATTTTAATTTCACAAAACATTTTAACACATTATTAATGCTATTAATACAATTAAATTACCCAATTCTAAATTCTCACCTACTCATCTTTGCTTATTGGGGTTCTAACAAATATATATTGTCTATTAATATACATACTGCCATTTTATCTATCTATATCTTTCCCTTTTATTAATACATTTTCTCATTATCCATCATGTCTTAATCTCTTTGAAATTCCATCATTTATCATTTTTAAATCAATCTCTTTTTTTGTCTTCAGATGTCTTTGTAATGTGGGTGGGGAGATTTGAAATACCAATGCTGGAGTCTTGGGGAAATATGGGGCTCAATTCCAAGCACAGATGCAAAAGAAAGCATTTAGAGTTATGATAAAGTATTACTTAGTTATCTGACTCTTTTTCATCCCCCAAAACTTCTGGGTAAATGCTTACCGGTAATTAATTACAGCTAACCTGGAATGATGTTTGCTCTTGATTAAGCCTGCTCACTCAACGATAGTCACTGGCATCAGTGAGGTAGATCTAGAAGGCTGGAAATAAATATTGAAAAATAGAACAAAAATTGTTTTCTAGAGCCTGCCACCAAAAGAGGGTTGAGTAAATTTTTAATCCTTAGTGGAACTTTATTTATTTTGCATGTTGTTTATTAGGTTGCTGAGTCATGCATTGTGGATGGGGTGTAGACAATGTTGGTTTCTACCAGTTCGGCCCAGTTCATCTGAACTGGTAATGGCATGCCGGCCTAGGTCACAGAACCAGCAGTGACCCAGGCTGGCCACGCCTCTGAACCAGTTCCCCGGTTGCATCTTGTTTTTGAGTTGTATAAGCTTAGCAAGCCATGGTTTAACATGGAGTTGTTCCCTCTATGTTTTGGAGATGAACATGCAGTCCACGAAAGGTAATGATTCTTCTTTTTTCAAGAAAATTCCATCCATGGAACAATGTCATCTAGGGAGAACTTTTATAACCTTTATAACGGCTTGTCTTCGGAAGTTGTGGATACTCCATCTCTGGAGGCTTTTAAGAAGAGACTGGACAGTCCCTTGTCTGCAATGATATAAGGTGTCCTACTTGAGCAAAGGGTGGGACTAGAAGATCTCCACGGTCCCTTCCCTCTCTTATTTTGTTATGTTAAGCTGCAGTTTAATATAAGCTTATGTGCATCACCTTGAGCTCGTGAATGAAAAGATGGAACAAGAATCAAATAAACACTTGAGAGACCGCCTACTGCCAATCACCTCCACTCGACCTATTAGATCCCATAGATTAGGCCTCCTCCGAGTCCCATCTGCTGGTCAATGTCGACTGGCAACCACGCGGAGGAGAGCCTTCTCGGTGGCAGCTCCGACCTTATGGAACGATCTCTCCATGGAGATTCGTACCCTCACCACCCTCCAGACCTTCCGCACAGCCCTCAAAATCTGGCTATCCCGTCAGGCCTGGGGCTAAAGACTGTAACCCACCCGAATGGTATGATTGCTGTGTTTTTTTTTTAATGACGTATTGTCCTACGTGTTAAATGTTTGTTTCCCCCCCCACTTTTTCGAGTTGTAAGCCGCCCTGAGTCCCCCCAGGGAAAAGGGCGGCATATAAATAAACTTCTCAAATCTCAAATCTCAAACATAGAAGTGAGGAGGTCCATTCCTCTCTGTAACGTAGTTGTGAAGGATATTCTTTCCTGCATCTGCGTAAAGCAGGAACAAAGGCAGATAACTCTTCCTCATGTGTGGGAAATAGATCGGGTTGCCCAATAGCTTTGGCGTTTTATGTAGATGGTCAGGCATATTTATTTATTCATTCATTTCAGCAAATTAAAGTAAGCTAAGTGCATTTGACCTCAGATGGCCCCGGTTTAAGTTAATTTGAGAGACAAAGCTTATAATGTTCCGGTAAAACACATCAACCAGCTTCCCAGCATAGTTGAAATTGAAATGTGATTGCTGAAACATAACCTCTCAAGCCAGATACATGAATTTTTAGGCTGGCCCAGAATAATCTCAAACAAAATGTGGTCTGGGCAGGAAGGGGACATACGAAAGGACTGCACTGTGCATTAGAATGTAGCTCTTTTTTTCCCCTGCACACACAATTTCTATCTATCCGGGGACAAAGAAATTGGAGGTGGCAAAAACCATTTTACCGAATGATTTTCAGGAAGAAGAGGAGTTCTACAATAGCTCTACAAGATTAAGTACGTTATTAGTAGTACATCTGGCATAGTTTTTTTCTCTCTCTCTCCCAGGATTGTGAGCCAGAGAAATTTGTGTTTCTTCACAACACTTTCGGATAATCCATGCTAAATTAGTGTTGAGATGTCCGTGGTGTTATGGTCTTCGTTTTCTTACCATTTGCATTTTTGAATGTTGCATTGTGTTATTGGTTGGCTTTATTGCTCTCTACCTTGCGATTACGTCTTGGTTAGAATCGTTCGTGTAACAGTAAACTAACATTGCTGCATGTGGAAAAGACCCTGATATGGGGAAAGATTGAATGCCAAAGGAGAAGGGGGGTGGCAGAGGATGGGATGGTTAGATCGTGTCACCTGCTGCAATGAACATGAATTTGAGCAAACTCTGGGAGACCATGGAGGACAGGGGAGGCTGGTGTGTTGTGGTCTATGGGGTTGTGAAGAGTTAGACATGACTTAGCTACTGAATAACAACTGTTGTGGCCTGCCACTAGCCAGTGGAGCTGGTAGCAGATTCAGACAGTGAGGAGGTTGGGGAGGAACATGGGCCAGTCCTGGATTCTGGGGAAGGCTCTGACGAGGGTTCTGCGTTGAAGGCAGAGAGGGGGCCAGGGCCATCTGACAGTTATCAGCTGCCTTCAGTGTCAGACATCAGTGAGGCAAACAAACAGCTGGAGCTTCTTCCCAGTGTGCACATGCACAGAGTTGCCAGATGAAGGAAACAGCTAAAGAACAGGGGTCAGCTTGGGAGTAAGGTGGATGACGAATGGCCTTAATAAAATACATAAAATAAAATAAAAGAGGAGCGAAAGGGGAGTGGAGTTTGCAGGAGACAATTAGTTCGCTTAATTGGTTTGTGACTCTCTGAGACTCCTTGCCAAGTTTTGCAGATATCAGCCTGGCAGCCCTCCAAGCCAGATAAGGTCTGTGACTGTAAATCCTCCCTTGAAAGGGAGTGTATGTGAATGAGCAGAATTCACAGTCAATTAATAAAAGGGGTTTTTGTCGGGACAAGGAGTTTGCTTCATGCTCTTGGGGAGCCTGGGTCAGAACAGTAACAAAGCATGATGGTCTCTGTACCCCATTGGCCACCTGGAATGGTAGCCATCAGTTAGATACATCATACACTGATTCCTGATTAGTGGGTGTCAGGGAAGGGAAGGGCAAGGGTAGTAGGCATGGCTGCAAAATGAGAATGTCCCTAAACCATGATATGAATGTTTACTTTTGTCTGCCATAGAAAACCCAAGCCCCAAAGGAGACAGGGATGGCAGAGGGTGAGATGGTGAGATAGGGCCATTGACACAATGGACATAAATCTGAGCAAAGTTGGAGAGACAGTGGAGGACATGAGGGTCTGGTGTACTATGGCCCATGGGATCATGGAGAATCAGGCACAATTCACAACAACTAAAGCTGCATGTGAAACTGGGTGAAGAGGGGACAGGCAGACAGTGGCCACATATAAACCTAGACCGGTGGTAGTCAACCAGGTCCCTACCGCCCACTAGTGGGCATTCCAGCTTTCATGGTGGGCGGTATGGATTTTGTCCGATACTGAAGCACTTTCCTTTTTTAAAGTTTAATTGACTTTTTAAAAAAATTCATAGCATTATTTAAAAACATTTTCATTAGATTTTCATAAAATCACCATTACTGTGGAACCAGTGGGCGGTTAGAAAATTTTACTACTAACAGAGATACAAAAGTGGGCGGTAGGTATAAAAAGGTTGACTATTCCTGACTTAGACTAAGAAGCAACGATCAGCTCAAACCTAGGTGTATGAAAACCTGAGAGGGTTCTGTGACCCGTCAAAACCGCGCTCGACTAGCCGCGCCCGATTAAACCGCGTCACTGATGTCATCAACAGGGCGACAACAGCCAGCACAGAGAAAGAAGGGCGCTTTAAATAGCGCTTTGAAAGCAAGCCGATTCAACTTAAGGTAAGGGTTAGCTTTAGGGTTAGCTTTAGGGTTAGCTTTAGGGTTAGCTTTAGGGTTAGGTTAAGGGTTAGGTTTAGGGTTAGGTTAAGGGTTAGGGTTAGGTTTAGGGTTAGGGTTAGGTTAAGGTTAAGGTTAAGGTTTAGGTTTAGGGTTAGGTTTAGGATTAGGTTTAGGGGGGTTAGGTTTAGGGTTAGGTTTAGGATTAGGTTTAGGGGGGTTAGGTTTAGGTTTAGGGGTTAATTTTAGGTTTAGGGTTTACAGCGTGCTTCTGTCTCCGCGCTGTTGTCGCCCTGTTGATGACGTCAGCGACGCAGTTTAGTCGGGCACGGTTTAGTCGAGCGCGGTTTTGTGGTGGAACCAGAGGGTTCTATTCTGCATTCTTCCTCTACAGAAAGGTAAAAAGGTGTGAGCACAAACTAATCTGATCTTTATCTGTTGCACAGGTCACAGGCCTTTCCAGTGTAGATACTGCCCCTACAGTGCCTCTCAGAAGGGAAATCTGAAGACTCACGTTCTCTGCGTCCATCGCATGCCTTTTGACAACAGCCAGTACCCTGACCGCAGGTTCAAGCGCTCCAGAGTTGACTCCGAGACTTCTGGGACTTTAGAAGAAACTTCTGCCATCAAACTCGGCAGCTCAGCGGAGTCAACCGAGGAAGGCAGCAAGTCTCACGAATAATGCAACCGAACAACTCCAACTGTACACTGCAATATTAACTCTACGGTTTGACGACAAGCATTGGAATCCCAGAATGCGGGCTTAAACGGCCTTCGGTGGATAGTCCTTCCTTCCACTTGTGCAAATGCTCAGAAGCGTACACAAACACACACACACAAACACACCCCTGTAAGTATGTATGTATGTATGTATGTATGTATGTATGTATGTACTGTATGTATGTATGGGGGCTGGGGGAAAGCAGGATGAGGGGGGTCATGTTAGCTGGCGACAAATACTTCCAACCAAGTAGGTGGCTCTTAAATCAAATGGGTGTATCCTCACACCTTCAAAGTTGAGGACATTGCAAGATTTTTTTCAAGGAGAAAAGGAGAGAAGAAAGGAAGGAAGGAAGGAAGGAAGGAAGGAAGGAAGGAAGGAAGGAAGGAAAGAAAGACATTTCCAATGTGAATATGGATGGGGTTTTCTTTTTCAGCAATAGTGCTCTTATCAAGAACAATAAAATGGATACCATTGGATATCGATTACCCGTTGCCTTGAAGACGGTGGGATTGTCTATGTGTGTGTGAGAGGGGTTGCGTTTTCAGTGCTGAAAACACCTTCTTAATATGACACCAAACGCTGTCATTTGCCTAGCATAATAATGAAACGTGTGTGGGTTGAGTGAAATGGTGCCAGGCTGACCGGAGCTGTCACTGCAGAGAAAATCAATTTGGCTGCACTACAGGAGAAATTCTAGATTGTCCATAAGCCACGGTCAGTCCTGACCTACATTGAAAAGGATTGTGCTTTTACGTTTTAATTTTCAAAAGATACATGCAGGCAGAACCTACAGACACACCCACCGACAGCCAACCAGATAAATTAGTGGAATTTAGAGTGGGGAAAAATATTTTAACCAATAAGAAACTGTTGATCTATTGTATACTTTCTTTGGGGCTGTGGTGTGATTCCCTACCACAACTCAACCTGCATATTGATGGGGAAATGTTTTTTCCCCCCCTTACTTGTCTTGTTCCTTTGTAACAAAATAGCTCGCTATAGAGGGATTTAGAGATGTCTATTAAAGAACATACTGGTTAGGGCAACTAGTTAGCCTTACCTAGAGGAGGGATCAGTGCAGATAACTAGTTCTTCCATAGAAAACTTGAATGAAGAGATCCCACATAAGATTCGTTTTCATAGACCTTTGTTTCTTCTTGGTCAATAAGCAGCTTGGTATTTTGAGAATGGTTTTGGGTTCGTTTGTTTTTTGAGAATAAAATTTTCCAACCATTTGATTCTGAACTATGAATTTTGTCTTGGCTGAAAAGAAAAAAAAAAGAACAAAAAAAAGTATGGAGGAGAAGTATTAGAAATATTTATTGTTTTTTCCTAAGGTGGGGAAAAGGCATGTTCTATATTTTTGCAAATTTCAGCTTTTTCTACTAATTGGCCCCTCCAAATGGAATTCTGTTGCTTCTCATCTAAGAAGCTTTGGGTGTGATTTTAAGAGAAGTCTTAAAAAGACAGGGGGAAGAAAACAAAGGAAAGAAAGAAGAAAGAAATAAGCAAGGAAGAAAGTTATAGTTCCTTACGGCTTCGGTTGGACCGACAAAATTAGGGAGCCTTTTCAGGCTGTTCCTTTGTGAACGAGTGCAATTGGTGTTTATTACTTTCTCCTCAAAACAAAATCATTCAGGAAAGAAGGAAAGAAAGAAAGAAAGAAAGAAAGAAAGAAAGAAAGAAAGAAAGATGATATATCCTTGGAGCCTAGGAGCACAGATTAAAACACAAGAGCCTTAAAATACACTCCCCAAACAGCAAAAATGTAAATAAAATTCGTAGCAGTCCTGAGACTGAGAAAGTAAAGGGGGGGGAGAAGAAAAGAAAGTTCTCAGGTTAATAAGGAATATCGTTTGCAAATTGTTGTCAGAAAAATGAA
The DNA here is from genome assembly GCF_051295495.1 of Thamnophis sirtalis. NCBI lineage: Eukaryota > Metazoa > Chordata > Lepidosauria > Squamata > Natricidae > Thamnophis > Thamnophis sirtalis. The sequence continues at coordinate 39,151,873 of NW_028261394.1, read as the reverse complement.
ATCAAATACAACTGACACCCATCCTACTGAAACTTCAGTTAAACTGAAGTTGCCTTGCATAGCTCCTGTGGTAAAGGGCAAGCTGCTTTTTTCTCGTTTTACTTTCAATTTTGATTTGCTTGTTTTCTTCCTAGCCTAGTTCTCACTGCCTTACGTAAATCAAGTCGATCGACTGAATGCAACTGTTTGTTACGATCCCAAGGAAAGGATCGGCGTATAAACAGAGGACTTTCTGACTGTAGTAAGCTTTAGGGGGTTTTAACTGCACTACTGTGTTTTAGTGACTGCGTTTCAGTCGCTTGCTTTCTTCGTGTCTTTGACGCCTTCAGTATCTTAGCGAGAAAAACAAAAAAAGAAGGACTAGAATAATAATAATAACAATAATAATAATAATACTTTTTTTAAATATCCCACATTCCATTTTCTTGCACTTTTTTGCAGCTCCTTTCAATGGTTTCTGAGCATTTTTTTCAGATACGACAGGCAATAATTCTGTTTGTGACACTGGAAACTTTACTTCCTGTTTTTTGTGATGTGTGTGTGTTGAATCCACTTAGTCTGGTGCTACTGTCCTCATCGTTTTTGCCCTCTGACGTTCACCCATTTTTTTCCACCACCCTGGAACATTTGTAACTTGGAAAACAAACATGTGACAGGAGCAATGAAATACCGTCAGCTTCTGAATATCATCATGCTTCTCATATCTAAACATGTCAAGTTTTTCCCTCTGTAACTTCTGTCGTCTGTGATATTGGTCAAAATACTGTCTACATTCCTAAGCAAAAGAATAAATAAATAAATATATATATATATATATATACAGTATATATATCTTGGAGAGATTCTGAGATCAATAGAATAGAGGGTTTTGTTGCTATGCTTGTAACAATTAGGAAAAAAAAACCTTTGTATTTAAAGTTTATTCTTGGTCATTATTTATTATTATAAGACATCAGTTGACAGAACTTTATTCTGGTATAGAAGTATTAAAAGTTGTTTCCCCTTGCCAGAAAATGACTGTTTTTATTTTATTTTATTTCTGCTGTTAGAATAAAAATGTCTTTGAAGCAGTACAGTTTTATCCACTGTTTTATGCAATAAAACTTCTGCCTCTAGGGAAATAAAGAGGAGTTTAAACCCCACCCCCACCCCATGCACAACTTCTTTATGTTTATTAGAAAGTCACAGTTTTTTCTCGCTTCTGCTTTGTACGATTTAGGAAAAAGGTAGGTGACAGTCAGGTCATAGTTGGGCCATTCAGTGACTTGCAAACTATTCTATCCGGTGGTGAAATTTTTTTAAAAATACTACTTGTCTGCCTCACTGATGTCTGACTCTGAAGGCAGCTGATAACTCTCAAACAGTCCTGGCCCCCTCTCTGCCTCTGACACAGAGCCCCCATCAGAGCCTTCCCCAGACTCCAGGACTGGCCCATCTTCCTCCCCAACCTCCTCACTGTCCGAATCCGTGACCTGTCAAAACCGTGCTCGACTAAGCCGCGCCCAATTAAACCGCGTCGCTGACGTCATCAACAGGGCGACAACAGCCAGCGCGGAGAAAGAAGGGGGCTTTAAATAGCGCTTTGAAAGCAAGCCGATTCAACTTAAGGTAAGGGTTAGGTTTAGGATTAGGTTTAGGGTTAGGTTTAGGGTTAGGTTAAGGGTTAGGATTAGGTTTAGGTTTAGGTTAAGGGTTAGGGTTAGGTTTAGGGTTAGGTTAAGGGTTAGGATTAGGGTTAGGTTAAGGGTTAGGTTTAGGTTTAGGATTAGGTTAAGGGTTAGGTTTAGGGTTAGATTTAGGATTAGGTTTAGGGGGGTTAGGTTTAGGTTTAGGAGTTAATTTTAAGTTTAGGGTTTACAGCGTGCTTCTGTCTCCGCGCTGTTGTCGCCCTGCTGATGATGTCAGCGACGTGGTTTAGCCGGGCACGGTTTAGTCAAGCGCGGTTTTGTGGTGGAACCGTCCGAATCTGCTTCCAGCTCCACTGGCCGCTGGCAGGCCACAACAAGCCCCTTGTCCAGAATGATATAAGGTCTCCTGCCTTGAGCAGGGGGTTGGACTAGAAGACCTCCAAGGTCCCTTCCAACTCTGTTATTCTGTTCTGTCTGTCCCCAAGTCATGTGATCATCTTTTGGGATCTTCTCACAAGCAAAGTCAATGGGGCAGCCAGATTTATTTAATCACCATGTTAGTAACTTAACAACTGTGGTGATTTGCTTAACAACGGTGGCAAGAAAGGTCATGAAATGGGGAAAAACTCACTTAACCAATGTCTCGCTTAGCAACAGAAATTTCGAGCTCAAATTTTCATGGTTGTAAGCTGAGGACAACCTGTCCTCAGATATAAACCAAGATACTAATGTCCTTCTGACGTATGTGCTACCCAACCAGCCTACAATCTTAACACCTTTCGGGAAGTTAAATCTCACCATGATTTCATGCTGTCTAGGGTAGCTTTGTTAGGCATTTTAAGAAAATAAATAAATACACAAATAAATACAAAACGTTATGCCAGAGGTGATTGGCAAATCAATAATATCTACTGGAGCTTTTGACGGAAGGATAAAATCCCCATCACAACCTTTCATAGCAGGCTCTGTCCCTTTGGGGTGAATATGCAAATATATGAAAAGGGGTGTGGCCAAAACCAGCATGAGCTCCGCCCCAATGGAGGTTTCAGAAAGGAAACCACCAGGGTATAATGTTTTATTCTTTTGGGGCCTGTTTTTTTTTCCTGGTATGCAGTATTATCTCATTTTTTTAAAAAAATGCTTAAGGACAAGGTACCACCCTTAACAGATCAGGATGGTGTAAGTATCAACCTGCACCTAGGTGCATATGACAGTTGCACCCACACACAGACACACAGGCACACAAGGTGTGATCCACTGCAACTCAAGAGAAACAACCTTACTCGTTTGTTCATATGCCCAGTTGACTCAAATCTCTGGTTAAAAGAATACTCATAATCTCGGAGCTCAGTTCATTACGGTAAGTGTGCAGATGGTGTTATGGTGAGTAGGTAGTCCCTCCACTTATGCCTTTTTCTTTCCCAACTGTTCAAAGTTACAACAGCACTGGAAATAGTTACTTAGACCAGTGGTGGGTTTCAAAAATTGTTCGAACCTACTCTGTGGGTGTGGCCTCCTTTGTGGGAGTGGCTTGCCGCCCATGTGACAGGATGGGAGTGGCTTGCCGCCCATGTGACCGGATATGAAGATGCCGACGACACTTGTCAGAACCACCTTAAATTACACAGCACTGGCATGCATAAGAATATGATGTAAACTTGTTTTTAAAAAGGCATCTTTGGTTTGCGTTAAAACAATTTCAACACATGCAATGTTCTGATTGCACCACAAACGCAGTAGTCATTCTTACCTTTCACAGAGGCACTGAGTTTTATAAATATGAGCTTGATAGTGTAGAATAATCATATCCAAGGACCAGTGGTGGGTTTCAAAAATTTTTGGAACCTCTTCTTTAGGTGTGGCCTGCTTTCCGGGTCCACTGGTGGGACCTCTTCTAACTGGTTTGGTAGATTTGATGAACCGGTTCTACCAAATAGGTACAAATTGGTAGGAACCTACCTCTGCTTAGGACTGATGCTCGCACTTACAAGCATCATAGATTCTCCAAGAGCTGTGGTCTAGAATGCAGTACTGCAGACTAATTCTGCCAACTGCCAGCAGTTCGATTCTCCCCAGCTCAAGGTTGACTCAGCCTTTCATCCTTTTGAGCTTGCTAAAATGGGGGGCATTTGTTGGGGTTTATTCTGCACAGGACTAGCCTGGTTCCAATCCATTGGAAAGAACATCCTTCATCAAAAGATGGAACAGCCATTAATCTAACCCGGAGTCCTGTTTAATTCAGCAGGGCGTCCTTCCAAGTCATCATGTCTAGTACTACAGCTTTACTCAGTTATAGGTTTGTTGTTGTTGTTGTTGTTGTTGTTTTTACCAAAATTGATTGAGCAATTCTGTAGTTTGAATGCTGAAATAATTCTTTCTACAAATGGAGAGACAAATTGACAAATGGTGTGGCATTCCTCTTGAACACAATTTCTATTGTATTTGGTAAACAATGCTTTCTTACTAAAAAAAAAAAACTGTGTCTGTAAGTCAAAGGCAAATACTGTATTTGGAAAAAGTGGGGAATTCCAGTTCCATTCTCCACCTACTAACATCTTTCTTGGTAGATTAAAACGAAATTTGAACATTGCATGTTCAGCATTTGACCTGAATACGGGTAATCCTATTGATCGCAACATTTACGTTGCTATAAAAATATGAGAAATTTGTTAAGTGAGCCTTGCCCCATGTTACGACTTCCCTTGACTCATTTGTTAAATGAATCATTGCAATTGTTAAATTAGTAACATGGTTGTTAAGTGAATCTCTGATTTCCCCATTGATCTTGCTTGTCAGAACATCAGAACAGATGTTGCCTTCAGAAGTTGTGGGAACTTCATCCACGGAGGCTTTCAAGAAGAGCCTGGACTGCCATCTGTCAGAAATAGTGTAGCATCTCCTGCTTGGGCAGGGGGTTGGACTAGATGATCTAAAAGGTCCCTTCCAGCCCTGTTAATCTGTTAATTCCATCCGGAGGATTTCAGGGCCTTTGAAGTTTGCAAAAGGAGATCACACAACCATGGGACACTGCAACCATCATAAATGTGAGTCGTTTGTCAAGCATCTGAATGTAATTCACGTGACCATGGGAGTGCTGCAAGGTCATAAGTGTGAAAAATGGTCGTAAGTCACTTTTTTCAGTGCAGTTGTAAGTTTGAACGATGACTAAGCGAACTGTTGCAATTTAAGGACTACTTGCACTGATTTGGCCATACATTGATGTCTGTGCATGTGGTGTACCACAATTTTGCTACGTTAAATGATGTCTAGGGTGTTTCACTGCCTTTCCTGGCTAATTATCTTTGGTGAGCTCTGATCTTCAATGTGATAATTGCTATTATCACATAGATAACCTGAACGTGTGAAATTGCTATCACAGAACTTCGCCTCTTTCTCACATCAAGCAATTATCCAACCATGGGAGATGGTTGGGGAGTACATAAGGTTTTAGAGGAGATCTCAAACTGAACAGGTGGACTTTTCATTTCTTTACACGGCCCTGGATTCATTTGGAGAAGAAGTCCTCACTGGGATCCAAGAGCTGCTCTGAAAATGAAGGCAGACCATTCATGGCTGCTGTGAGCAACTTGACACACTCTCCATATTCCTAGGAACGTTCTATATGGATCACAGTGGACTCAGATATGTGTATGTGAATGAGAGGGAGAGGAAAAGGGGGAGAGAATTCAACTTTTACAAGTGGTTTGATCAATGAGGCCTTCCATTCAAATTATAAGGACTCTGAAGGTTATTTATTTGTATTGTTAGACAGCAGAATATTGAGGAGGAAAGAAAATAAAAAGGGAGGGAGGGAGGAAGAAAGAAAGAAAGAAAGAGAAAGAAAGAAAGAAAGAAAGAATATTTGTAGCTCAGGGTAGAAATGAGGGGTCCTTGGTGCTCTCTGAACTTACTTCTTGCAAATGTTTCACTCCACAAACTAGGTAACATCCTCTGTGCTAATGACTAGCACTAGGAAGGAAGGAGGGAAGGAGGGAGGAAGGGAGGAAAGATGGCTGCCAATAAAATGTATTTGTATTTGTATTTGTATTTAAGTTTATTTATATACCGCCCTTTTCCCTGGGGGGACTCAGGGCAGCTTACAACTTAAAAAAAGGGGGGGGGAAACAAACTTTTAACATATAGAACAAACATCATTAAAACACAACATTCATACCATTCGGGCGGGTTGCAATCTTTAGCCCCAGGCCTGACAGGAAAGCCAGTTTTTAAGGGCTGTGCGGAAGGTCTGGAGGGTGGTGAGGGTACGGATCTCCACAGGGAGATCGTTCCATAGGGTCGGAGCTGCCACCGAGAAGGCTCTCCTCCGCGTGGTTGCCAGTCGACATTGACCGGCGGATGGAACTCGGAGGAGGCCTAATCGGTGAGATCTAATTGGTCGAATGGAGGTGATTGGCAGTAGGCGGTCTCTCAAGTACCCGGAGAGGAAGGAAAGAAGGAAGGAAGGAAGGCTGCAATAAAATCTGAAAAAGGAAGGGAAGGAGGGAGGAAGAAAGGAAAGATGACTGCCAATAAAATGTAAAAGAGGAAGGGAGGGAGGGAAGATTTTAGCTATATTGGCATCTTTGCTGTGCAGAGGCTGAATATCTTGACAAGACATTCTCCATCTAACTCCTAAATAGCTTAATGTTTCCCACTGAATCTTGTACAAGGCCTTAAATCCCTCACTCGCCTCATCCTGTTCGGAAGCAAACTCCTCCTTTCTGTTTAACACCTGCACTATAAACCTCCAATTTGTTTTGGGGGTCCTAAACACAGTTCCCTCAAAACTGTGAGGTTCTTGTTCCCGGATGTCCCAGAAACCATGGACAGAGGGAAGAACATTGGTAGATGAAGCAGGACAGTAAAAACGACAGTGGTGAGCTAACCTTTCGAAGAGAAAAAGCCGAATGAGACGAAGCAAACCGCAGCTCTTCACCTGTTGGTGTTGCTAAAGTCATATTCAAAAAGAAAGGGAGGGAGGGAAAGATAGAGAGAGAGAGAGAGCTTCAGTGGATAGGGAAATCGCAGGAAAAGAGGAGGGAAGAAAATTTAAATGATCCCAGAGTGAACTGTTTTGCTGTTAATACAGAAATACAGAGCAAGACACATTTAATGGGCTGCATTTTTTATTATACTATGCTGAATAATTAAGTTTGAGGCTAAGTGTCACATAGATTTATCTTTTAATTAAAAAAGCATGGTTCACGCATATTTGAGTGGTAGTCCAAATAAATGCAATATAGAAATTTATGTTTGTTTATCTAGGTGTTAATTACCTAGAGATTGTTCTGGATTACTTCTTTTTATAAAGTGTCATAGGCTCGTGTCAGAAGTAATAAAGCTTAACAGAGGAACCTTATCAATTCGCTAACTATAGTGCCAGTGTGACCTGAGAAGAGGCTGGGAGACGTGTGTCTCGGTCTGTGCCTGGGTGTGAACTTTGCAAAGGTTCCTTGTGAGAGGCCACTCGACATATAGCGTGCCCTTCCTTGCAGAAGGCTGTTGTTTTCATGCGCTTGTGACAATAGTGTGCAGCTGTGTTATATTGCTTCCCAACGTGCAATTTTTATAGTCGGGCTACAAATTGCCATTTGCATGAAAGGCAGGCTTTCAATGAATGGAGTGCCATTTCCAAAATCAGTACATTATAGTAGCGTTGTCTGGGCTCCGACAATAATTCTTTATTGAAAAGCCGCTGGGAATACACTAGGGCTGATTTTTAGCGAGGGAATATACGGTCTCACCTGGTGAAATCAGTTTCTGCTGTAATATGGATTTGCAAAAGAAATAGGATAGGATCTAAGGTTGCTTTCAGGTACTAAGTAGACCTGAGTCACGTCTGCTAAGAATGATTTTTATAGAAGTCCTATAAATAACAATAGCACTTAGACTTATATACCGCTTCACAGTACTTTACAGCCCTCTCTAAGGGGTTTACAGAGTCAGCCTCTTGCCCCCAACAACCTGGCTCCTCATTTTACCGACTTCGGAAGGATGGAAGGCTGAGTCAACACTCATCTGGGCCTGATTTGTACAGTAACTATGGAACTGTCATTAAAAAAAAACAACAGATACTTATAAACTTTTTTAGTTTTATTTTGACATGGATTATTTTATAAATCCTAAAGGTAAAGGTAAAGGTTCCCCTCGCACATATGTGCTAGTCGTTTCTGACTCTAGGGGGCGGTGCTCATCTCCGTTTCGAAGCCGAAGAGCCAGCGTTGTCTGAAGACGTCTCCGTGGTCATGTGGCTGGCATGACTAAACGCCGAAGGCTGTTACCTTCCCACCAAAGGTGGTTCCTATTTTTCTACTTGCATTTTTACATGTTTTCGAACTGCTAGGTTGGCAGAAGCTGGGACAAGTAATGGGAGCTCACTCTGTTATGCGGCGCTAGGGATTCGAACCACCAAACTGCTGATGTTTCTGATCGACAAGCTCAGGGTCTTAGCCACTCAGCCACCATATCCCTTTAGAATAGAATAGAATAGAATAGAATAGAATAGAATAGAATTCTTTATTGGCCAAGAGTGATTGGACACACAAGGAATTTGTCTTTGGTGCAGATGCTCTCAGTGAACATAAAAAGACAAGATTCATTCATCAAGAATCATAAGGTACAGCACTTAATGATAGTCATCAAGCTTATAAAGGCTAGACAAGATTTTAAAAGCAAAATGGACAAATCAGGATGGTTGTGTTTCTGTCCCCACTTAAAAATTAACTACACTCCCCCCCCCCCCACACACAACATTCCAAATAGTTCAACTGAGGTGAATTGGTTGCTTGTCTCAAACATCCATCACAATCTTTTTACATCTCTGTGTGTCTCTCTGTTTCTATCAGAGAACCTTGGGCAACTTTTGGAGACGTGTGAAAGGAGCACAGAGTCTCGACATTAATCTGGAACACGGCGTTGATGTTGGTTCGCATCAAAACGTGAACCCCCCAAAAATTTATCCCCTATTTCTCCATGCAAATCCAACCCTTTGCCTGTGATCTTTGCATTTTATGGAGTTGCGGGGAAACAAAATGTGTACGTGATGAAGTTGGTGCCACTTCGCTCACTCGAAGTCACTGCCAACCTATGCAAATTTGAACCTGTGACCCGGAGACAGGGAGATCAATATCTCATTACCCATGGCTTGAAATGTTCCTTGCTTCATATCTTGTCGGCTTTACTATCGGAGTTCCTTTAAATCACATCGTTGGAAAACCTTATGTGATCAGCATGAATCCTAGTAATGTTGGGTGGGTATAATATACAAAACGCGGCTTTAATGTTCCTCTTCCACCTATTCTTTCCCTCCCTTTGGCCAGCATTACTTCGGAAAAGGCTTAATCTTCAAAAATCCAATTTTACAAGTGGTTAGACTTTAATGTGGACTGTTGCTTTTCAGTCATTTGAAGACGGAGAAATTAATGGCTGGGATATTTAATTTTCAGGCACAGCCACCGCATGGTTAAAGTGTCCCTCAATGTTTAATGCAATATTTTTATTGTTCGTAATATTGTTGAAACATTGCAAGTATGTTCCTCATGCTTATTCTGGGATGGATGTTCCGCTTCTCTCCAAGATCAAAGTAACCAGAGGGGTAAAAAGACCAAATTTCTGAAGAACAGTAGCAAAAAGGTGAGATTAGAAGATTCAACTCGTTCTTGACTGTCCTGTGAATTTCTTCCTTCAAGAAGGTTTGGGCCTCTAAAAATGGATGAGAACGAAGATGGGATTTTGAGTTGTACACATGCAGTCAGAGAGCTGCATTCATGGAAAGGAACAGATGGAAGTGGTCAGATTCAAAATCGGAGTACAACTCATGCTGAGGTCCCTTCTCTTTTCCAAATTTCTTCTTCAATTGTTCATTCACTGAACAACTGGTCCCTACAAAACCCCTTTTATTAAACAAATGTGAATGCCTCTCATTCACATTCAGCAAAGGCCTGGTAAACAGTCTTTCAAAGGTGAAGTTATGACCACAGACCTTATCTAGCATGGAAAGCTGCCATGTAAATATTTTCCAAATGCAGTGCTGTGCAAGGAAAGATTGGGCACAGAGCCTCTGAGATTCATGGACAGATCTTCACACCCCTGAAATGAATGAACAAATGAACAAATTGTTTCCTGCAAAAGCCCACTCCCCTTTCGCTCCTCTTTTATTTCCTATGGGAGGGGCCCTTCACCATCCACCTTTGGCTTTACTCCCAAGTCAACCCTGATTTCTTAGCTGTTCTTTTCTTTTAGCGGCTCTGCACATGCACACACTGAGAACAGACTCCAGCTGTTCCTCTGCCTCACTGCTGTCTAGCTCCGAAGGCAGCTGGGAACTGCCAGGTGGACTTGGCCCATCTTTGTCTCCAATGTAGAGCCCTCATCAGAGCCTTCCCCAGCCTCCAGGACTGGCCCATGTTCCTCCCCAACATTCTCACTGTCCGACTCTGCTGCCAGCTCCACTGGCTGCTGATGGGCTCCGACAAGCATTTCCAAGAATGTTCCACACCCATTTGCACTATTCAGATGATTCTGATGGCATAGATAAACATCCAAGTGGCCTCAAGTTCTCTCAGAAAGAGGACTAACGATGAGATGATTGCAAAG
>NW_028261394.1:39111650-39139150 GCF_051295495.1 Thamnophis sirtalis | reverse complement strand
TACTTGCAAAGAGTTTTATGCCCTCAAGGAACCACCAAAAGTTTATTCTAAGCACTGAGAATTTGACAATCTAGGAAGTTAGCATTTGGGAGTAGAAGCTTCATTCTTGACAATGCTGTAATACTACATTTCACTGGAGGAACTCTTCTAGAATCTTCCATTGACCACACTGATTTACAGACACGTGGGACCACCAGGGAAAAATGTTTTTAGTGCAGGTTTTGGCTAAGCCTTTCAGACTTTACTGTTTTCTTCCTGGATAGATTAAAGTTATCAGCTAAACCTCAGTTTCCAGTAAAGATAAATATTTCCCCGTCTAGTTGTGTCTTACTCTAGGGGACACTTCTCATCTCTGTTTCCATGGTCAATGTGGCCAGCGTGACAATAGACCGAGGTGCACAGAATGTTGTCAACTTCCCACCAAAGTGGTACCTATTTATCTACTTGCATTTGCATGCTTTTTGAGCTTTTCGGTTGGCAGGAGCTGTAGCAAGTAACAGGAGCTTGCCCCGTAATGCAGCACTCGGGACTCAAACCTAAGCTGTCGTCTTTCTAGCTAACAAACCCAGCGTCTTAACCACTGAGCCTTGGCATAGCCAAGGTGGCGCAGTGGTTAGCGTGCTGTACTGGAGCCACTTCAGCTGACTGTTATCTGCAGTTCGGCTGTTCAAATCTCAAGGTTGACTTAGCCTTCCATCCTTCCGAGGTGGGTGAAATCAGGACCCAAACTGTGGGGGCGATATGCTGACTCTGTAAACCGCTTAGAGAGGGCTGAAAGCCCTATGAAGTGGTATATAAGTCTAACTGCTATTGCTATTGCTACATTCTCTCATCTTTACGCCTTATACTTTATGCCTCAGTCTCTATTTTCATACATTTGTGATAGTATATTGTATATTGACTTAAAGAAATCTGCCTCTTAATGAGCAACAATTCATAACGGTCCACAAAATTCTAGGATTTTCCACTGGGAATCACTTGGTATGGCTCCCCCCCCGCCCCCATTCTCCTACAATTTGGTGTTTTTAAGATGTATTCGATCACCGCATCCGCTTCAGTGTGTTACGGTTTAAAATTTGTACTACTTCATTGGAGCTGCTTTGCTCCAGGAATGCATGTCAACATCAGTAGAATTTTAAAAGTTGTCCTTTGGGGGGACTGGACGATATGTTTTTTTTGAGGGGGGGGAGGAGAGAGGAAGAAACCTATTTATTTATTTTCTCATACAGAGATAAAGCTGTTTATACTGACCTTCCCTGTTTCTTTTATTGAACCATTTTAACAGAAGCGCTGATCTTGACTGAAGTTAGTCATTCAATCAGTCTTAATACCGGTTTATAAAGTCCAATTTGCAGTCTTCCTTCAGCGTCGGCAAGAGATAATAGTACAATAAAAATGAAACATCTAGATTTGTCATTTTCTTTCTCTTTTCATCAGTGGTCCCAATAGAATGCAATAGGGCTAAAACCTACTCTGTTTAGCTTGGGGCAAAACACACACCCTATACTGAACAGTGAAATAATCTAATTTTTTCAATGAAACTTGGTGCCAGTCAAACTCTTGCAGAGTTGTACTTTAGGGACATCAAAAATGTACAAATACCGCAAACCTTAGCTGAGAAGAGTGAATTTGCCATGTACAAAATGATAAAAAGAAAAGAAAAGGAATTAAGAATATAAGAGAACCACTTAAAATTGGGAGAGAGTGGAATGCCATTGTATAATTCTTCTAATTCAGACTGACAGTGAGAGGAGGTGTATTTCCATGGCTTGTTTTTCTTTTTTCCCCTCTCAATAGAAATAATGTTGTCCGTGTTTTCCAAAATAACGTTTAACAAATCTAATTTTGATTTTTGCCTGAGCGCCTACTTCAACAAGTTCAAACATTTTTAGTTCAATAACCATCTGTTTTTTTAAAAGTTGTCAGTTGTTAATTGATCTCAACTAAATGAATTTCATACTACAAAAATGTCACTATAAATGCCATTTAAAAATACAGGAGGAAGTTATTTATGAGTGATTTTTTTTTTACAAAAGGTAGTATTCATCTCAAGGTGAATGATGTCATTATTATGTAAGAAAAAAAATCACTGTGAAGATTTCCCACAGAATAGGCTGTTATGATAGACATGGTGGAACTCACACCCTCAAATGGGGCACACTCCTTTGCAACTAGCAAAGAGAACCCCCACTCCCTAAAACTATCCCGTAAATACAGAAATTTGTATTTATTATTGCTACTTATTTATTTTCCTGGTCCTGACAAAACCCCTTTTATTAATTTACTGGATGCTCATTCAAATCCAGCAAAATCTTTCCAGGGAGGATTTACAGTCACAGACCTTATCTGGCTTGGAGAGCTGCCAAGCTGATATCTGCAAAACTTGGCAAGGCGTCTCTGAGAGTCACAAACCAATTAAGCAAACTAATTGTCTCCTGCAAACTCCACTCCCCTTTTGCTCCTCTTATATTTCCTCTGGGAGGGGTCATTCATCGTCCACTTGTGGCCTTACTCCCAAGTCAACCCCTGTTCTTTAGCCGTTCCCTGTCTGGCAACTCTGTGCATGTGCACACTGGGAACAGGCTCCAGCTGTTCATCTGCCTCACTGATGTCTGACTCTGAAGGCAGCTGATAACTGGCATATGGCTCTGGCCCCCTCTCTGCCTCCAACACAGAGCCCTCATCAGAGCCTTCCCCAGACTCCAGGAATGGCCCATCTTCCTCCTCAATCTCTTCCCTGTCCAAATCTTCTGCCAGCTCCGCTGGCTGCAGGCAGACCACAGAACTCAGAGAGCACCAAAAACAGTATATTTCCCCCCATTAAGAACCTTCTTAAACCATCTTTCATGAGCTTCTTCTTGGCACAAACCAAAGACAACCACCACACGCTCCCATTGCATCATCTAACAAACATGTACACCTACTCACAAAGATTGGAAGTGAACTCTCTAACCGATGCTTAAAAAGAATATTTGCTTGACCAGGACTGGGGCCTTCCCTGAAACCATTTGATCATTTCCCCTGTTTTTATTGGTAGCCCAGAAATCCATTGGAAGCGAAAAAGTTTGCACCGAGAACGGACGACTCCGTCTAAAACTTCGTTGCTGTGTTATGAACCATTTGTGATTCCCTCCCCAAAAAATCAGCCCCACTCTAGCTATCTATAAACTTGAGGTTATAAAGTGTGGAGGGTTTTTTTTTTTTTTAAAAAAGAAAAAATAAGCAGCAAAATAAAACCTGAGTGAGTGAGAGGGTGGGGAGTTTTTCCCCAACAAAATTCATAGAGAGGAAAGCACAGAGGCATTACATTCCCATCTTCCCCCGAAAGAGTTAAGCCGAGAGAAATAAAATCAGATATGTGTAGCCTCCAGACGTCCATTAAAGTGCAGAATGCTGTTTTCTATCACAGATTATATGCCAGATGTTCAAACTATCTCTAATCATTGCAGATGTAATGGAGTAGAATGTTGCAGTTTGTGAGTTTACTGGCATTAATTCTGTATACTGCACAAGGGAAAAAAAAGATTTTAAATATATAATTATATCTCATTAATACTCAGGTTTTATTTCCTTTCAATGGAACAGGACTTATTAAAGCAACCATTTACCGCATGTTTTCCTTAGCATTTCACCTCCTCCTTTTTTTTTCCTCTCCACCCAGCCTGGCGCATTGTACATGTGAAATTTGCACTGCCATTCTAACAGGGAAACAGAACAAAATGGTACGGGAGATGATGCCGCAGTAGAAACGGCTCCCATTTTTACAGATTGAGAGTTGGTTTTTTTAACCATACGAAGCAGCTGAAACGAAATCAAAGTGCCATTTCCCTTTCCTTCTGCATCCATACGGCCACGGCGATCATTACTGTCTGCTTAGCTGAATGATTTTTGTTTTACTGGTAAGGTGTAAAATAACTTGGTCCCTTGTTTGTGTTGAGCGAAATAAGAACCCAATGATAGATAGCTAATTTTTGAAACCCAGTGGTGGGTTTCAAAAATTGTTTGAACCTACTCTGTGGGTGTGGCCTCCTTTGTGGGAGTGGCTTGCCACCCATGTGACCGGATGGGAGTGGCTTGCCGCCCATGTGACTGGATATGAAGATGCCAACAACACTTGTCAGAACCACCTTAAATTACCTCACACACAGCACTGGCATGCATAAGACTATGATGTAAACTTGTTTTTTTAAAAGGCATCTTTGGCTTGCGTTAAAACAACTTCAACACACACAATGTTCTGATTGCACCACAAATGCAGTAGCCATCCTTACCTTTCACAGAGGCAGTTTTATAAATATGAGCATGATAGTGTAGAATAATCATATCCAAGGACCAGTGGTGGGTTTCAAAAATTTTTGGAACCTCTTCTGTCGGTGTGGCCTGCTTTCCGGGTCCACTGGTGGGACCTCATCTAACCGGTTCGGTAGATTTGACGAAGCAGTTCTACCGAATAGGTGTGAACTGGTACACACACAGGCAGACACAGATACACATAGACACAGACAGACAGAGAAACGCAGATAAACAAGCAGATCAACATCCATTCCATGTGGTCTCCAGACCAAACAACAGCATATTGTAATAGCAATAGCACTTAGACTTATATACCTCTTCATAGTGCTTTACAGAGTCAGCCCATTGCCCCCAACAATCTGGATCCTCATTTTACCGACCTCGGAAAGATGGAAAGCTGAGTCAACCTTGAGCTGGTCAGAATCGAACTGGTGGAGTGAGCAATGAGTTTGATCCCGACTGGCTCAGGGTTGACTCAGCCACCCACGAGTTCGGTTGATCTGGTCCAAATCGGTAGAATACCAACTCTGGCTTTTAGAGGAAGGGGCTGTTATATTTTTGGAGTTCATATGTGGCAGCGTTTTAAGAAAACCATTTTCTTTAAATAGAAGTGAGTTGTAGATGGGACACAAATCCACACACCTTTGAAATGGGACAGCAGTGCATCTTTAGTTATAACTTAGAATCTACTCTTTACTTACCTAAATTGGGGAAATAAGACCCTGGATATTAACAATGAACAATAGATCAGTTTTACATCAGTGGGCATAAGGTGTCACTGTTTTCCTAGGAATATCACATTACTACTGTATTATTCTGAAGACCACATTGTAGTATTATTCCCAATGAGTGTGTTTTATATATGTGGGACTCTGGAGTTTAGTAGATATTAAAAAAAAGTAGGAAAAGTCAGAGAGACCCGCTATCTCAAATTTTCCATCGTTAGGAAGTGATCTAAATCATATCCTTAAGTGCACATTCTTACGATTGTTTTTAAAATGTCTCCACCACTTGAAATTTCACAACTGAAGCTAAATAGAGCTTTTCAAGGGTCCAACGTTATCTTAACATTCGTGGGAGCAATCTTTGAGACGCATCATGAAATTGTGGACGAAAGCCATCTCATGGACCTGAGATGCTGATGTGAAACAGTGGTATGTCAGTAGAGATGAGAGAGACAAAGCCAGCTGTTTGTAAATGGTTGCTTCGAACTGACCATTCATTGTTTAAATTGGAGGTGAAAAGCTTCCAGCCTACAATATTATACTAAAATTTACTCAAAAAAAAAAAAAAGATTGAAGAATCAAGGTTGATCATTGAGGAACGTTTGATCATGATTTTGAATATGCTTTACTTGACTCATTTAAAAAGGCAAATGCAAAATATAGTATGGGTTTTACTAAATCGAATAGGGAGAATGGAAATTTAGCTCCCACCCCAGTTAACCCAAGGGTGGCTCAATGGCTAAGATGCTGACCTTGTCGATCAGAAAGGTCGGCAGTTTGAATCCTAGCGCCGCGTAACAGAGTGAGCTCACGTTACTTGTCCCAGCTTCTGCCAACCTAGCAGTTCGAAAGCATGTAAAAAAATGCAAGTAGAAAAATAGGGACCACCTTTGGTGGGAAGGCAACAACGTTCCGTGCGCCTTCAGCGTTTATTCATGCCGGCCACATGACCACGGAGACGTCTTCAGACAGCGCTGGTTCTTTGGCTTTGAAACAGAGATGAGCACCGCCCCCTAGAGTCAGAAACTACTAGCACATATGTGCAAGGGGAACCTTACCAGTTAATCCAAAATGAATCAAAAGCCAATTGAGGGTTTTTTTTTAATTGCATCTCAACTGAATACCCACAAATGGCATTACAGTCCTTGAAAGGGACATTTTCTTTCAACCAGCAAAATCTTTTCATCTTGTTTTCCTTTCTACGAAAGTGGAAAGTCTTAAGAATTTTGCATTTGATAGCTTTTGATTTTTTTTAAAAAATAATAATAATAATAATAATAATAATAATAATAATAATAATAATAGTGAAATAAATGAACAACAAAGTGATGTTTTCCTCCCCGGAGGGATTATTCATAACTGTCTCTCTTTCTCTATCATTTTGTTACTTAATGATTTAATGAATATTCAAGCAATAGCTGTACAACCACACAATAGACTATCTTTATAGCACCTTTCAAGCTATGCATCAAAAGGTGCTTTCACTAATAAAACTAATCAACAGCTGAATTCACCACTGGAGCCTATAACCCAAACACTAAATTCATTAAGCAGTAAAAGTTAAATCAAAATGGTACAGTTGCTATCTAGATTTAAACACCATGCAAGAAGAAACAGTATATATTAAGGTGGAGTCTCATTCCAACACTGTAATTGTACAAGCTGGGAAAGCTTCCTCTGCAGAACATAAGAATAGCTCGGAAGAAAAATGTATTTTTTTCCTGTAAAACATTTTTAAAAAAAATCAAATTGCCTATAGTCAGAAGGAGTAAATCTTTGTTTTCAATTGGTAGCGTTTTCATTCATTTTAATTCTGCCCCTTTTCAGTTTTGTTTCACACCAACCTATGCTTTTCTGGAAACTTTAAATGTGTCTTGGTTAAAAATGTACATTTTACAATGAAATGAAAATATTGACAACATTATTCTGGCACCGGTCAACTATTGAGAATTGCATCGCACAGATTAGTGGAATTTGACCATCGCAACATTCTGGTCTCTAAGTTAGTTGAAGAGGCACTAGTTTTATAATTTTACCTAGGAAATTGCAAAGGTTAAATTCTTCGGATATTCTGAATTGGACTGTAACAGGATGTACAAATCAAAGAGGTTTTGTGACAAAGACATTTCCTTGAGTGATAAGACAAGAGAAAAATGTTGGCACCAACGCAGCATTTAGTATAATCCAATATAATGATGGGTAACAAGAGAGCCACAAATTTCTAGACTCACAGTTCCAGGTAAGTGCCTTGACTCACAAGAGATGCTGAAAATATCCTTATTAGATTCACATAAAGGAGGAGGAGGAGGAGGAGGAGGAGGAGGAGGAGGAGGAGGAGGAGGAGGAGGAGGAGGAGGAGGAGGAGGAAAAAAACCAGATGTGCAGATGTCCAACTGCAAATTGTAACAAGGTAAGTGCAATCTGCAAAAATGAACTATTTCAATGTAGACCTTCATAGCATGTACGCAATACGGCAGACAAGTAAGATTTTCTTGATTTCTGCTATCAAGAAGGTGCAATGTGTAACAATGATTTCTCTCATTTTACAGGGTGCCCCACAAAACATATTTGCATCATTCATTGATTAAAGACACTGATGTCTTGCACCCAAAGAAATTCATGTTTTCTATATTTCTTGGATGCTTTTCTTTTCTAGTAGCATTTTTCAGAAACAAGGAGAGAGAAAAAATGAGACAGCAGGAAGAAAAAAAAACTTACTGGATCAGCATACAGGATGATAGACTGTTCCTCTGGCTGACATTTTCATTATCCAAAAATTTATGTTCCTATTTCTGTCTGTAATGATGTCCATCCATGGGGGGGGGGAAGCATGGAAGCTGTTAATGGACAGGAATAAGTGTGGGGGGAGGAATCTTTAATTAATCTAGAATTGAAGCATTTCTTTCATAGATTGACCTCCCAAATATTTTACCACATCTCTTAGCTCTGGAGAGCAAGGAAAATCATTCTACACAGCTTCTAATGGTTAAAAGATGGTAAACTGATTTTAGATAATCTTCCAAATTATTTGTCTTATATATTAGAAAAAAAGTGAGTGAGAAGTACATCCAAAGCTCTAAAATTCAGAGGCAATGTTTTTTCCCTTAAGAGTGTTAGGCTGCCAACAATTAGCTACAGGTAAGACTCCACTTACAACCACAATTGAACCCAAAATCTATTGCTAAGTGACAAATTCGTTAAGTGAGTTCTAGTCCCACCTTTGCCATGAAAACCATGAAGGTGAGGTGGCACAGTGGTTAGAGTGCAGGGTTAGAGTGCAGGGTAAATTTTAAAAATAAAATCAGAGAAGGTCTTCCTGCAAAATTATTGAAGGGGTGGCAGTGCAATTATTGTGTCACAACTCATTTAAGATGTTCTTGCATGAGCACATTAAATTTCTAAATCAAAGAACTTTAAGGAAATTCTGAATGTGAACTATGCTGATGAAAACCTGTTATCCTTATCCAATAATTTGCCAGCTACCAAAGACAATGTTTTCAGTGCTTCCTTTTTTTATTCCCCAATCTTTTGCTAAAATTCTGATCAGAAATTAAAGAATGGTCTTTATCAAATGAAGGCAACCCCCCCCCCCCCCAGAATATAAAATACAACATGATCTTGTAGATCAGTGTTTTTCAACCTTGGCAACTTGAAGATGTCCGGACTTTAACTCCCAGAATTCCCCAGCCAGCATTCTGGGAGTTGAAGTCCGGACATCTTCAAGTTGCCAAGGTTGAGAAACACTGTTGTAGATGACCCGCGCTCTGTCAAGGACCTTGGAGTGCTCATTTCTAAAGATTTAAGTGCCAGAGTTTACTGTAACAACATTACCAAAAAGGCATTAAGAGTTGTTAACCTAATCTTGCATAGTTTCTTCTCTGGTAATATTGTACTACTAACTAGAGCATACAAAACATTTGCTAGACCAATTCTCGAATACAGCTCATCTGTCTGGAACCCGCACTGCATATCAGACATTAATACAACTGGACAAGTTCAGAGATATTTCATGAGAAGAGTCCTCCGTTCCTCTGCTCGCAACAGAATATCTTATGCCACCAGACTTGAAATCTTGGGCTTAGACAACTCAGAACTATGCCACCTTCGGTATGACCTAAGCGTAGTACGTAAAATTATCTGCTGCAATGTCCTACCTGTCAATGATTACTTCAGCTTCAACCACAACAACACAGGAGCACACAATAGATACAAACTTAAGGTAAACCGCTCCAAACTCGACTGCAGAAAATACGACTTCAGTAACAGAGTGGTCAATGCCTGGAATGCTCCACCTGACTGTGGTTTCTTCCCCAAACCCCAGAAACTTTAACCTTAGACTGTCTTCTGTTGACCTCACCCCATTCCTAAGAGGACTTTAAGGAGTGTGCATAAGCGCACCAGTGTGCCTGCCATCCCTGTCCTAATGTCCCTTTTTATTCATATACTTTTCATGTAACCAAACTCATGTTTATACTTTTATCTGTTATCTTATACATATATGCTTGACAAATAAACTGTAACTAACTAAGGCATGTCCCGGGATAATGTTATAGGATCCAATCTGGGTTGGCCAACCAGGACCAGAGGTTTAGACTTCTGAACTTTCAGACTCGTGCTGGAGACCACCCTCGGGGAACTTCTCCCCAGTAGAGTGATCTTTATTGTTTTTGAAAAGGCCAGAGAAGGAGCAATAATATAGAAATGAGAAGCTTTTGAAAAAATCATAATAAATGAGCAGATGTCTTAATGGCAACCCAGAAATTCCTGGAGCCCTTCCTTTTCCCCTTCCCTCGTCTGACTAGCGAAGCTACCAATGTGCCATCTTCCTTCTTAAGGATTTGATTCCAGCCCCATCTGCTTCTCCCGGCTCTCTCCTTCTTGTTCCAGGATGTATTTGAAGAAGTGTTCACCAACAGCTCCTGCGACGCAGAGCACTGACGGACCAAACAGAGAAGCCAAAATTCACAATTCACAAAGCATTCTGGAGGCTTCTCTATTGTAGATATTGCATTGCACCTGAATGTTTTCCTTTTTCCTCTTAATAGAGTGTGTTCACGGCAAGGGGGAGAGTATGTAAAGAACTGGAAAACACTATTTTCTCCCCCTCTCAGGATATTCACAGAGCTGTTCATTGATTCATTCTATTAGAACGCTTAAGGGGTGCACTTAGGAAGGTGCAGTGGCTCAGTGATTAAAGACACTGAGCTGGTCAGCTGGAGACCTGACAGCCCAGGTTTGAGACCTGAGCTCCATCCAATGAAATGAGCTCCCATTACCTGTCCACCTAGCAGTTTAAAAGCATGCAAATGCAAGTAGATTAATAGGCACCACTTCAGTGGGAAGGTAGTAAACAGCCTTTGGTGCATAGCCATGCTAGACAGATGACCATGGAAATTTTCTTTGGACAATGCTAGCTCCCTTGGCCAAGAAACAGCGATGAGCATCGCCCTCTAGAGTCAGATATGACTGGACAGGGAAATGTTAAAAAGGTAAAGGTTCCCCTCGCACATATGTGCTAGTCATTCCCGACTCTTAAGGGGCAGTGCTCATTTCTGTTTCAAAGCCGAAGAGCCGATGCTGTCCAAAGACGTCTCCGTGGTCATGTGGCTGGCATGACTAAATGCTGAAGGTGCACGGAATGCTATTACCTTCCCACCAAAGTAGTCCCTATTTTTCTACTTGCATTTTTTACATGCTTTTGAACTGTTAGATTGGCAAAAGCTGGGGCACGTAACGGGAGCTCACTCCATTACATGGCGCTAGGGATTTGAACTGCCGAACTGCCGACCTTTCTGATCGGCAAGCTTGGCATCTTAGTTACTTAGCCACCACGTTCCCCCCTTTACCTTTACGGAAACTTTACCTTTTGGCAAAGATGGTGCAAATACAAACACAATATTTTTGAATTTTAAGGTTCATTTTAAATATCTTTGCTCTAAATTTTACCATATACTATTTTATTTTATTCATTAATCTTTACCTTATTTTATCTTCTACATTTTAGTCCATTTTATCTCCCCTAATTTTTTGCCGTGTTGCCGTGTTTGGCAAAGATGATGCAAATACAAATACAATATTTTTGAATTTTAAGGTTCATTTTAAATATCTTTGCTCTAAATTTTACCATATACTATTTTATTTTATTCATTAATCTTTACCTTATTTTATCTTCTACATTTTAGTCCATTTTATCTCCCCTAATTTTTTGCCATGTTGCTCCATATCTTACTCTGTTTCATTTTGCTGTATCTTACCCTGGCTGATGCTCATGCTTTGGTATAGTCAGCTGACAAATTGAGTAAGGATACTAATGCTAGTTTTTTAATGGCAAAATTCAGAACAGATGAAACCATGAAATGTGGGGTGTGTCTTTATCTTCCAAAGTAGTTTGTCTCTTGCATTAAAAAAAAAGACGAGGAGAAAGAGTTGCAGATTTCACCCTTAGCTCTTAGGAGATTCATCTTATAAAAAAAAACTTGCAGGAATGGAAGTGTTCAAATCCAACATGCTCACTTTCTGAAAGTCTATAGAATTTTCCCCCCTTCCCCGCCCAACATATCTGCTGTGTACATTCTAGGTAGTGTAAATGTATTCAGTTATGCAAAGCAAAAACATTCCCAACAGCCAGGAGGCCATATGATACATATCATCTTGTGATTGTGTTGTAGGACTTTCTTTTTTAATTGGCAAACATTTCTCAGGCAACAGTTCAGATTTACTTAGAATCACATATGTGCTTAAGAAATCGCTCCCCCCCACACTTTTGCTGCATTGCATTGGCCACTGAGTTCTTACTCCACTTCCTGGTCAAAGCCATTGGGGGAAATTCGATGGGATTGGGGACTTTTCAATTAGCACGTTACGGGTTGTAATTTTTTTAGCTGATCCAGCTTCAGAAAGTAGGTTTGGAGGGATTACATGCAGGCCAAGAATTGTTTGATATTGGTGCTGTTTTAAAAGGGATCTGCAAAGTTATCCAAAAGTTAGCTTGACAAATACCACGCCCTCAATTACAGGATCCTGAAGATTTTGTTCAGTTCCTATTTAGAATCAGTGGGACTTGTTCCACACCCAAAGGATGTTGTTTTAACCATTTAGCCATATCCGATTCTTGGTGACTTTATAGACAAGTGCTCTCCATGGTACCAAGCACAGCCTCTTTCAATTATTGGATGATCAGCTTTGTATCAGATTTGATGTTGTGAAGCCAGCATTCCACTAACCATCTTGTTCCACTAACCATTCCTAACAGCATTGCCTTCTCCAGTGAATTTGCATGCACGACATGGCCAAAGTAAAGAGGCATTGCAATGAACAAGGACATACATTCAATTTTGCAGTTACTAAGATTGTTGGACGAGCAGATACAAAAACAGCCAGGGAAATTATTGAATTTCTGGGATACAAGCCTGTCATCAGTCAACAGGAGTGCCAATTTATCATCGGCTTATTAAGTATTTAGGAGGTGAAGGCTTGGTGGAACAAGGATACAACAGCCAATGGCTTAATAACTAGCCATCAATACCCCAATCAACAACTAAAAAGCCACACACAAAAGGCACCATATAAATATCTCACAAAGAATAGCCTAAAGCACACACTCTGCTAGAGAGAAGTTCCCTGATGATAGACTCCAGCACGAGTCCGAAAGCTCAGAAGACTAAACTTCTGGTCCTGATGATCGACCCAGATTGGATCTTATGATTTTTGTTTCTTGTGATGTGTCTGGTTTTACACTTCTTTGTTGGTTACTCTGGCTATCCATGGTGTACATAGCAATTTATGCCAGCACTACAGTTCAAAAGCATCAATTCTACTTCAATCAGCCATCCCCATCCTAAATACGTGGGATCAAAATTGATTCGACAATTCAATCATTCCCCTGCCATCTTCAGTAGAGGAAATACATATTTCAACATGGCTGCAGTAAAAGGCAGCAGATAACTGCAAAAGTTTGGAACGGCCAATCTCCAATGTACTCTATAGACAGCATGTAGACCATAAATATTTTCAGCTTTCCAAAGGTGCTATCAGATAATTTGCAATTCAGATGTCCTGTTTTGAACTGGCTGTGGTTTGAACTGACTCAAAAAAAAAATTCCATTTAATGTAGACAATCAATTTGTGGGGGTGGGGATGGAGGGAGAAAGGCATTTCTGGGCATATGCAAAAGGGATTTAAGTATTAAATTTATTTATTTGTTTTATTAAATATATTTATATGGCGCCCAATCCCGAAGGACTCCGGGCGGCTTATTCAGAACCATCCAACGTGACCTCATGATTCAAGTTGACGTTCCAATTGGAATCCAGTCACCATTGACTCAAATTGCCAAGTTGAGTTTTTCAGAATCTTGTTTTGTGTTCCATTGCTTCTGCTTCTGCTGCTGTTGCTACATGTATGTGGGTGGACATCAATTTCTTACTTGATTTGCTTTTGAAAGAAGAGGTGCACATTTCCCCTTGTGCCTCGAGTTTGCAAATATCATTCCTAACTCGGCAATCAATCCTTGGACAAAAATTAAGATGCACAAAAAACAGATTTACAAGTCACCGTGCAACAGTGAACCAAGCTTCTCTTCTTTATGTTCTTATTTGGAAATAAGCGTTTGAATACATTGGAAGTTGCTTACAAAAAAAAAATAGGACATAGCTATGAGATATGGATTAATTCATTCAAATGCATTCAAACACGATATCTAATATTTCCCTTTGGACAATCAGAAGCATTTGTAATGCATTAAAAAGGAACTGGTCAGACCTGCAAGGTTAAAAACACACACAATCTGCTGTAGTAAATGATTTTTTAACCAATTATTCTAGGGAAAAAGTGAAGGGCACATTCCTTTCATTAGAATATCTGTGCATATCTTCTTCGAGATCTTTTTTTCTTCTTCTTTGCCTTTTTTTGGGGGGGTGGGTGGTATTGTTCTTGTGATGTCAGTCCGAGTAATGAATCCCTATTCGTTCTCCAAAAAACTCCAAGTCAATTTCATTTATTTATTTATTTGTCTGAAAACAAATGCCTCAGCAAAATGTTTGGCATCACAAAGTGGCGTAGCTTTTCCTTTTGAAGTTTTCTTTTCCAAACAGCGTGATTTTTTTTCCGGAGACAGTGCCACTTCGGGATGACACTGCGATACTTTCTAAGTTGACACTTCATGTAACTGATAATGAGATGATAATACTACTACTTTAGCATTTCTCTATTGAGGTTTTTTTTTTAAAAAAAATCACGTATATTATTACACTGGAACAAACTTCCTCAGGCAGACAAAGATATTTATTTGGAGAAGTCCAAACCCAACCCTCTTCAAACCTCTTCTGTCGCCCTCTACTATGCACCATTGGGTTTTTTTTTAATGTGACTTTTATTTTTTTAAAAAATGTACAGCTTTACAAACGTACACTAGGCTTTTGTGAACTTTTATACGAAATCCTGCTAGGTGCCAAGAGGCTTGCTCCAATAAAAAGTGTGTTGCACTCCTGTTGGCTGGATTATGACATTCTAGAGAAAAAATATACTTACTTATTTACGTATTTACTTACTTATTTATTTAATTTATTTAGAAATTTATTTGCTACCCATCTCATTTCCAACAAGACTGTGCGGCTTACAACATAAAAGTATTAAAATCACCGGTAATAGAATACTACAGCAGATTAAAACCGTTAATTAAAAAATGGCAAAGGAGGGAGCGAGACAGAATAGCTATAGGACATAGACTTCCATACCACTTTACAGTGTTTTACAGCCTTCTCTAAGTGATTTACAGAGTCAGCCTATTGGCCGCCCAACAATCGGGGTCTTCATTTTACCCCCCTTTGAAGAATCTTAACTGGTCAAAGTTGAACTGCTGACATTGGGCAGAGTTTGCCTGCAATACTGTATTCTAACCACTGTGCCACCAGGTTGAAATTATATTCACTTCTATCAACAATTTATCAAGGAAAGTAGAAAAATCCAAAGAAGAAGCAAAACTTCAATATTCAATGCATATGAAAATTATCCTAAAAATGCTAACCTGTTCTGACCCACCTTCTCTGTCAGGAACAAAAGCCAAAACAGACGTACAAAAGAATGTTTAATCAGTCCAGTCTCTCGTTGGCTGCAAGCCCAAAATAAACAAAGAGATAATCACTCTGGCAAAAAGTCCTACACTCCGACGCAGCAATGCAAACAGGCTTCTCACAGCAACTCACTTCTCCAAGTTGGTTTCTGTTAATTCATGAACGTGAACGAGAACGTTGACTCCTGCAAACAGGGCGTGGCACAAACAGTCTTTTTTATAATCAGGAGAGGATCTTCATCAGCATCAGCTAAGCACAATCATCTCCTACAATTATGCAGTTGTTCTTTACGTCGCGTAGCCTTTTGCCTGCATGCATCCTGAAACAACTCCCAAATGTTTTCCTGAACATTCCCTTTGATCCAATGCTCTGCCGCCACCTGGTGGCCAACCAGTCTCTCCCCGCCCTGCTCGGAGTCGACACCCTGTCCAGGGTCCTCCACCTCCTCCAAGGCCGACCCCTCGCTGTTGGAGTCTGGCGGCAGCTCCAGCGGCTCCTGTCAGGCCACAACCCTAACCCTAACCCTAACCCTTCATGAGTTAGCAATAGCAATAGCTATTATATACCACTTCACAGTGCTTTTATAGCCTTCTCTAAGTTTACAGAGTCAGCATATCGCCCGCAACAATCTGGGTCCTCATTTTTACCTACCTCGGAAGGATGGAAGGCGGAGCCAACCTTGAGCCAGTCAGGATCAAACTCCTGGCAGTCAGCAGAATTAGCCTGCAATGCTGCATTCTAACCACTGCGCCACAGATAGGATCAGTATTATTATTATTATTATTCCTCCATTAAACTCAAATAAAATTAAGGTGGAACAGTAATTAGCATTTTGAGAATGGCAGAAAAGAAATAAAAATGAGGAGGCTGATGGAAGTTAATGATAAAACATGCATTGTAATTTCGTGATGCCAACTCTGTCCCTTTTGTATGTGCATTATGATTCTCCGCATGAGCATTAAGGGATGGAGCTTGACTTGTGTTGTGACACCAGCTGCATTGTTGCACTGCATTGCGAACAATGTGGTTTGCCACAGAGGCCTCTGAAAAAGGTTCACATTTGATCAGATCTGTAGCTTGCTTGAGTCATTTTAAGCCACACAAAATTTCTCCATCTAACCTACTGTATCTTAAAAACTTGTTTTATAGATGGTGTGGGAACTTGTAAGAAGATAGACACAAAAAGAAACTTCCAAATTAAGAATTTGTATCTAAGACAGATTCTGGTCATTATTATTATTATTTTTTTAAAAAATCACCAAGATAGTAAAATATTTAGGGTTATAAACCGTCTGCCCAGAGCAATATTCATTAACCATATTTACAAATAATTAAATCTTCAGAGCACATTAGCATGACTTAATTTTACTTTGATTGGTCATGGAACATCTTGTTTAATTAAATATTTCCATTTCCTAATACTTTTTCAAACTTATTTGTTAATCAGCTTTCTGAAGAAAGTTGAGTTTAAAAATAATTAATGGACATATGTGTGATTAATATTTCAGGGCCATCCAGATCAAACATAAAACCTGGTGAGATTTTTTTTCCGGCTGGCTACTGTAAATCCAAATTAAGCTAAAAATACATTACTCGTACATACATAATGATAATCTACCATGAAGTGATAAAACCACAACATTCATGCTCGTAACAGTTTTCCACAATGTTTTCCATCTGGTTCTCTCCAGATGTTTGGGATTACAAATCCCATCATTTCCAGACAGTACAACCATGTTAGCGAGATTTTATTGGATTTGCAGCCTATTATCTACAAGTTTGAGGGTGGCTATTAGTATTTATTTATTAATTACTTGCAAGTTTTTAAAAGGAAATTTTCATAAGTTGTGCCTGATTTTATGACTGGGGGGGGGGGGCACGGCTGTTGATTAAGCAAATCGTTCCAGTTGTTAAATGTATCCAAAGTTGTTGACCTAACTTCCCCCATGGGTCATCGAAAGTTGACTGGAAAAGACACAAATGTCAATCCCTTTGGAAGCTTCAACCATCATAAATACATGCAGGTTTGCCAAGCGCCCAAATTTTGATCACGTGACTGTGAGGAATGTTGCAAGTTCTAAATGCCAGAACGGGTCATACATTGCTTTTTTCAACGGCTTTGCAATTTGGAAAAAAAAATTGCTAAACAAATGATTGTAAATTGAGGAATATCTGCAGCTTCATATCCTACCCCATATAATAATCAGAGAGGTGGAGCTGCAGGAGAGAAAATTCATGCACACCACATAACCCTCATATTGGGACAGAAGGCTGAGGTTAGAACCAAAGAGCTACACTAATAGCGCTTAAACTTATATACCGCTTCACAGTGCTTTACAGCCCTCTCTAAGCGGTTTACAGAATCAGCCTATTGCCCCCAACAATCTGGGTCCCCATCTTACCCACCTCGGAAGGATGAAAGGCTGAGTCGACCTTGAGCCTGGTGGGATTTGAACTGCCAAATTTCAGGCAGGCAGCAAAAGTGGCCTGCAGTACTGCACTCTAACCACTGTGCCACCGCAGCTCATGAGTTTGCAGATGAGCAGATGAGTTTGACAGAAAAATTTAACTCTCAGCACATCCATATAGGGTCCAAAAGTCTTTTGCCTAAACCGTTGGCATGTCGGTGTCAACAATTGTGAGCGAGCTAGCAACAGCACTCAGACTTATATACCACTTCACAGTGCTTTACAGCCCTCTCTAAGCTGGTTACAGAGTCAGCCTCTTGCCTCCAAATATCTGGGTCCTCATTTTTACCTACCTCGGAAGGATGGAAGGCTGAGTCAACCTGGAGCCGGTCAGGATCGAACTCTTAACTGCAAGCAGAGTTAGCTTGCAATACTGCATTCTAACCACCGCACTGCCTCGGCTGGATGGATCAACGTTTAAGATAACTTCCTCTATTCATATCCTGATATTTGCCAGGATAGAAGTCATTCTCTTGAGCTCTGTAGCAAACAGTCCTATAATGGTACCTAAATAGCAAAATGCAAAAAAAGAGAGAGAGATTCATAGCACTGATTAAAATTGCATTGCCTTGGAAGATGGGAGAGCCATTTTCATTCCGACACTGCCATGTTGGTGAAGTCATTACATAAGACACAGTCGGTGTTAGGAGTCTCGTGTCTTGCTTGTAAAACAAGGGATCACTTTGGGCGGCCGGTCTTTTGTTTTCAGTCATTACGGGAAAAACTCCGGGGTGATCAGCAGCTACCCTGACAATCTCATTCCTCCATCATCTGCTGGCTGTCAATCAGGCAGCCAACCTGAGGCCACTGATAGACCTGCTACATTGATTGAGCTGTGGCTGTCAAAAGGAGGCTTTGCGATTCCCCCCCTCTTTTTTTTAATGCCCAATTGTTCCTCTTGCATCTACCGGAAAAAGGCTTTTACTTCTGATTTACATAATGGCTCCAACATTATTAAGGAGAGGGAATAGTAGATGCGTATAACCGTTGCCTGCTGCTTCTTGACAGCTTGGGATCTTGTCCTCACCTTTGTTTCTTTTGTTTTCAGATGAATGGGGAATTAATCTTGACCGTTTCCATTGCAAAAGGGAGAGAAAATGACTCCTGGCTCAGTCTTGCTGAACTAGCAAATAAGTATTTTGACTGGTGGGTGATACCAGGAGCTATTAACTTCACAACGCATCTGATTATGCTGGAATAGCATATTCGGTTGGAAACAATGGCCACCAGACAATGCAGCTTGCTCCATGCTTTATTTAATGCAGACTTTTGCGAACTTTTAAAAAAAAAAAAAAAAACCCAGAAGGATCCTTTTAAACCTCAGCTCTACTTCATTATTCCTTCTATAGGACCCGTTCTTATACAGGTCAAAATTCAATGTGTCCCAAAGGTGCTTTTTCAGGAAGCAACTGGTCTTTCTTGTTTTTGTTTTTGAAGATATTTGGCTTCTCAACCAAGAAGCTTCTTCAGCATTGACAGGATGGTAGGAAATTGAAGAATTTATATTCCTTGCAGATAGCTGGTCATTTGCACCATTTTAGAGGGTTATTTATTTTATTTATTTATTATTATTTTTAATTTATTGTTATTATTAATTTATCATTATTTATTATTATTTCATTATTATTCCTTACTCCTTATTCCTTATTCCTTATTCCTTATTCCTTATTCCTTATTCCTTATTCCTTATTAATTACTACTTACTACTTACTACTTACTACTTACTACTTACTACTTACTACTTACTACTTACTACTTACTACTTACTACTTACTATTTATATTATTATTTATTATTTATATTATTATTTATTATTTATTATTTATTATTTATTATTTATTATTATTTATTATTTATTATTTATTATTTATTATTTATTATTTATTATTTATTATTTATTATTTATTATTTATTATTTATTATTTATTATTTATTATTTATTATTTATTATTTATTATTTATTATTTATTATTTATTATTTATTATTTATTATTATTTTCAACAAGCATGCATTAGACAACATATATATGTATAAACATGATTTTGGTTACATGAAATGGATACAAATAAAAAGATACATTAGGACAGGGATGGTAGGCACTTTGGTGCGCTTATGCCCGCCCCTTACAGACCTCTTAGGAATGGGGTGAGGTTGACGGTAGACAGTTTAAGGTTAAAGTTGTGGGGGTTTAGTGAAGAAACCGCAGAGTCAGGTTGAGCATTCCAGGCATTGACCACTCTGTTGCTGAAGTTATATTTTCTGCAGTAGAGTTTGGAGCGTGTGACCTTAAGTTTGTATCTATTGTGTGCTCGTGTATTGTAGTGGTTGAAGCTGAAGTAATTGACAGGTAGGAATTGAAGCACTTGGAGGTATATCTGTGTCCCCAGGGTCACCTGAGTAGCGCTCCTGATTCCTGTAGTCTGCAATTTTTGTTTCCCTCTGGAAATCCATTCCTACTCCTACACCATTCAAGAAAGTCCAGTTGCCTCCTGAAAAAAGCACCTTTGGGACAAATATGTCGTGGATGACTGAGAATCTCTACAGACATTCAATATGTCATTTCTTAATGATTACACCATATATAATTTATGCTGCACTGGAAAAGCCATAACTGGAATATTGCATCCAGTTTTGGTCACAACTATGCAAAGTCTTCTGTCTAGACTCTAGAAAGAGTTCAGAGAAGTACAACAAAGATGATTAGGGGACTACAGGCTACAACGAACAGTGGCAAAAACCAGGGGTCCAGTTGGTAAACAATATAAATATTGTCTGCTGCTCTCTAAGGGTCAGTAGGAAATTCTAAATACTCCTGCATGTGCTTAGATCGGGAGTCTCCAAATATGACAACTTTAAGACTTGTGGACTTCAACTTCTAGAATTCTTCAGCTAACCATCCTGAGGAATTCTGGGAATTGAAGTCCACAAGTCTTACAGGTGCCAGACCTCTGGCTTAGATGATGGTAAAAAGGTTTTGACTGTACTAAGATGTGGTCCTCAGATGTATTATCCAGAAGTGACATAACCCTTCTTTAGGATACCCTGTGAGGCCTATAGATGACTGAAGTTTCCTTCAATCTCCCTGTAATAGGTTCAACTCCTTGCTTATGTACATTTAATGCCATCCATTGAGAAGCAGATCATTCTCTTTTTAGCTAAATTCAGACTCATAGTCCCTTAGGAAAGAGGCAAGTGCATTAAGAATAGTGCATCCATCAAGCACGCCATCTAGTCCCCTCCAGACTCTTCTTCTGGAGCACCAAGATTTATGAGATTCCTGCTACTTAGTACCTTACTACATATAAATGGAATTAAAGGCAACAAGAAAGCTACCAGCAATGCTGGCTTTGATATTTTATGCAGAGGCTAAAAAACAATGGCTAACTCTAGGCTACTTACCATTACAAACTGGCCTTAACTAGTTATAACATAATGGAAATAGACCTTCCTTAGCTACTTTGGTTCACTGACAAATGCGCACTCGACAAAAGCGAGATTGACAAAACTGCGTCGAGAAAACTGTGAGTTCTAAATTGCGCTGATGAATGAGCGCAGAAGCGCGCTGACAACAGTGCGCCGACAAAAGTGCACCTTCAACAAACAAGTAATAACCACGAGTTATAAACCTAACCCTAACCCTAAACTTAACCCTAACCCTAACCCTAACCCTAACCCTAACCCTAACCCTAACCCTAACCCTAACCCTAACCCTAACCCTAACCCTAACCCTAACCCTAAACCTAAACCTAAACCTAAACCTAAACCTAAACCTAAACCTAAACCTAACCCTTACCTTAACTGAAATCCCTAAACCTAACCCTGAACCTAACCCTTACCTTAACTGAAATCCCTAAACCTAACCCTGAACCTAACCCTTACCTTAACTGAAATCCCTGAACCTAACCCTTACTTTAACTGAAATCACGCTTTTGTGGGCGCGGTTTTGTCGGTGCGTTGTGGGCGCGTTTATGACATCGCGGTTTTCTCGCTGGGGTTTTGTTGTGCGCGCATTTGTCGGGTCACGAGCTACTTTATGATGGTATTCTACTAGCTATGGTCAGGGAACTCTTACAATGCTACATGTTACCTCAACTCCATCCTTCCATGGGCAAATTGGTCTCTTTTCTTTTTAATCATAAAGTTCTAATTAAAAAGTAATTGTTGTGAACCATCTTGTTCTGCAATAGGTAGATTTTTCCTCTGAAATGGGATTTAAAATCACAAGCAATAGTTGGCTTTTGCAACAAGACCAGTTGTTCTCATCATGGGTAAATTAAATGAAACCAAAGAGGAATCAGGGAAGGATATTAGTCATTGGAAATGTAATCATGATCATAGCTACGCACTAGATGTACTAGGAACATAATCTTGCAAGTTGACTATGGGAGAAAGTGAACTAATACCATAGCAATTTGATCAGGACTTAACAGGCAAGCTGGACTTAACAAAGACAAGTTTCATGCATGCATAGAAAGGCAGCATAATATAATGCATTTTAAATTTGTAAAAGAGGAAGGAAGGAAGGAAGGAAGGAAGGAAGGAAGGAAGGAAGGAAGGAAGGAAGGAAGGAAGGAAGGAAGGAAGGAAGGAAGGAAGGAAGGAAGGAAGGAAGGAAAGCGTATCTGTTTGGAAATCTACTGCATTGTGAAAAACAAAATCAAGAGCAAAAATATGCAAAAAATAATATTAATTCTACAACTAATTTAGAAGTTGAAAAATCATTCTGTACATTTTAGCAGCTCATTGTTTCAAGTCAGGCCTAGATTTATCCTTCCAATTCTTTTAGTTACCCTCTTAGACAAAAGATCCACAATTCTGGATGCTTTGAAATGTTGGACACATAGAGAAGCTGAAGGCATCCAACCTTCATCCCCCACAGTAGTTCTACAAACCTTTTAAACAGCCTGTCCATTTTATCCCCAACTTTGGAAATAGTAGGAAAAAGTCAAATTATATTGCATCCAAATCTTAGAATCTCATTGTCTACATTTAGGTATGTACTTTCAGATGAACACCCTTCAGAGCTGAAGAAGTTTCCTGGATGAGAAGTGAAACATCTTCAGAGAAAAACAAGAAAGTCCTGTTGCCTCTTGAAAAAGCCCCTTCGGGACAACCATGAACTGGATGACTGAGAATCCCCATAGGCATTTACTGTTAGTTAAGTTTTTGGAACACCTATGCTAGTTCTAGATCATAAGGTTGGAAAGCTAGGAAAGGAGAGAAGGAAAATAAGGTCAATCTTATTAAGATTGAATAGATTGATAAACTAAGATTGATAAGAATGATTAATCAATTGAACTGCTTTCCTCCAGGAATTGTGGGTTCTCCATCAGTGGAGGTTTACAAAAAAAATGTTTGGACAACCCTTTGTGTTGGATGGTATAAGAACTTGTGCCTTGGGTAAGGGGTTGGACTACAAGACCTCCAAGAAATCTCTTCCACCCCCATAATTCTAAATACTATTTTCCTTTAACCTTCCTTCAGCAGAAACATCTACCAAACACCTTTCCTGTTTTATAAATTCTAAGAATTGAGAACTTTGGGGTTGATTTAGAAGATAGGGAGATGTTTGCATGTTTCCTTCTCTTGTTTTCCACCCACCCGTTTTCCCTAGGCTTTCATGTTCCAAGCAAAAGGCCAGATTTCTTTTAGACTTCTTGATTAGCCCCTGCTTTTCCCCAAGTTTAGCAACCCAGTGGTGGGCTAAACAAAGTTGCATGCTAATATAGGGATGTGGGACATGGTGACTTCCTAGTGCTGCGTAATGGAGTGAGCTCCCATTACTTGTCCTAGCTTCTGCTAACCTAGCAGTTCAAAAGCAAGTAAAAAATGCAAGTAGAAAAATAGGAACTAACTTTGGTGGGAAGGTAACAGTGTTCTGTGCATCTCTGGCGCTTAGTCATGCTGGCCACATGACCACGGAGATGCCTTCAGACAGCGCTGGCTCTTTGGCTTTGAAACAGAGATGAACACCGCCCCCTAGAGCTGGAAAGCACATATGTGCAAGGGGATCCTTTACCTTAATATACAGCTAGACAACTTGTATAAGTGTGAGGACCACGCTTGGCCCTTGAATGTTATATATGAGACTACATAAGCCCTTAACTTCTGAATGCAGTGGAGTAGGATCTCATTTCAGATCATGCCATTGATCAGTGACACCTGAGACATGTGTGGAATTATTTGTCCCTTCTGCTACTTTAAACCTTACAAGTTGGTGACAAGGATAAAGCATTTGGGTATATACCTGGACAGGAACTCAACTTGTGTTCCTCTCTACAAATCATTCTTCATATCAGCTGCTCTTTTTCTCTTTGGCTCACTACTGGAATTTCTGATTCAAGAAAACCAGGATTAGGAGAACGGCCAGAAATAAAGAGAGCAATTCTTCCATCCAAGGTTGCTGTCCCTTAGTCTTAGGATGGCAGCTTTAAAACCTTAATATCGTAAATATCATAAAACCAAGTTGAAAATGCTCTATTGCTCAGCAATCTGTTTCCCACAGAGAAGGGAGAAGAAGAGAAAAAAAATGGGGTCCGGATTGCTAAACTAAATGCTGCATTTTGAAAATCTTACATTGCTTGTTCAGGAAGGGGAAGAGAGAGAAAGAGAGAGAGAGAGAGAGAGAGAGAGAGAGAGAGAGAGAGAGAGAGAGAGCACAAAAACACACCTTGCTTTTAACATTATTAGCAGGCATAGAAGCAACTGAATAACGCTTTCATTACAGCACATCTGAATTCTTCCTGAATAATTCAAAAGTGCCAAACATAAGACTTGTTGCTTGGATGTGCTAATGAAAATATCAAGGGAATTAATTAACAGTCAATTATATCAATTTTAGATTTGGACATTGATTCTGATGCTAAAAGCAAATTCTATACCAGTGTATTCTCTCTCTGTCTCTCCCTTCCCTTCCCCCTCTCCCATTTACTTACCACCACTTGGTTTAATCATTCCAGTTGAAAGTGTGAAGAAAATAGAACTTAAGATTGTTCCTTGTTTCCCTCTCTCCGACTCGATGTGCTCAAGATAAATAAGCATAAAGGCAGAGTGGAGAATGCATATTTTTAAAAAGCTATGGATATGCAGATTTTGCTAGATTTTGATCTTTGCAGTAATCTGTTTCAGGAAAAGAGAAATGTGAAGCTTCAGCTGACAAATTACTAGAAAAGGAAAGAGCAAAAAAATAATAATAATAAGCTGCATATCATATGGACTTCTACTATTTATCTTTTAAATTTTCCTCCTAAACAGGCAGATTCAGGTTTTTGGTTTTTTTAAAGGAAAGGAAAGTGAAAAGCTAATCGGCTAAAGCAATTATTTCCTAAACAGGATTTTGGGTTTTTGCTATAGTATGTGAAATGAAAGTTTCTTTTCTTCTCTTCCTTACTTTAGATTCAAGTATATAGGAAATATGAATATTTTCAGATCTTTGATATTAGGGGAAGACAGTTCATTGAAATCAGTTTTTGCATGATTTGGCACGAGTTGTCTAGACTGGTTTATGAAAAATGACAGCTAGTAGGAAAGTAATTAAAAATGTATTTTGCTGAAAGCAAAAGTATTTTTGGAATCAATAACAACCATCTTTAATTTGCCAACCAGTTCTACAATTATTTTACATTAACGGAAGGATTTAATGGCATGCAATCATATCCGTATCTTCATTTGTAGGTAGGGATCCCTTCATATTTGGAGGTCTTTTTATTTTTTAAAAAATTGAACAGGGGAAGAAAGGCCTTTGATTATTTTGTTAATGTATGTAGCACATAATTGATGCTGGCTGAAAACATCTAAAACCTTGGCAAAAACTATGAAAAGCAGTATTGAAAGGACAAAGGTTAGGTTCTTATCAAAACAACAATCCAAATGAAATTCTCAAGGAATTGCTCAGCAAGTGACAGAACCTATATAACTTTGGTTGATCTCAAGAGATTTGAGCAAGGTGATGCCAACTAGCCCAAGGAAATCCTTAAGGATCAAGTGTCATAGAGTCTTCTCTTGATGCCATCTCTTGATGCTCCTCCCACAGGAAACAAAAGAGGAACGAATGGGGAAAGGGCTTTTGCAGGAAACGATTCATTCAGTCTGGAAAGTTCCGTTTGGGAGAGAATCTGTGCCAAATTTTGCTTTGCTCTGCGTTTGGACACTAGTTATCTGGCAGCACTCCTTATGAGATAAGGTGCGGGTGGATAAACATTCCTTTGAAAGACTGCTTGATAAGCCTTGCTGACTGTGAATGAAAGGAATTGACAGTCATGTAAATAAAAGAGGTTTTGTTGGGACTAAGACTTTGTTTTTGCTTTCTAAGGAAGCCTGGATCAGAACCTACAATCTGTATAGTATTTTTTTTAAAAAGGTTGAGTTTCTCGGATGTGACATTGATGTTGTATGTTGAAACCCATAAAATAGGTTAATTTCCACCCCATGTTTGGCGTTTATAGTGTAATCATAATCATCGAATTGCAGGTAGCAATCGTATTCCTTACTCATTGCCAGAAAAGATGATGAGCTTCTGCTGAATTTCCAAAGACCTTCACTGGAATAGCAATCGGATACTCAGGATGACAGTATGATAAATATAGGTCTCCAGGAAAACACTAAAGGTGCAGTGAGCGACAGACACAGATCAATGCCTGTTCGGTGAACATGGTTTCAACCTTGTTTCATTGTTATTAATCCTTTAATTTAATCTCCTCTTTCAAAATAAATGACAGTGCATTACTGATGTCTTTTGGAATTTATTTCTTATTCCTTAAGACACTGGATCAGAAATCTTCCTGGAGAACAACAGATTTCATTTTACTTTTTATGCTAGCTAATCAACCCATTGATCTAGTAGAAGGAATGCTTGAAAAGTCTTGATCTCAACCGTTCCATACATGGCTTCTTCTTGGTGACAATAGAGATCCATCCTTCAGGACAGAGAGGTTGGACCAGTGGTGGATTCCTACTGGTTCGGCGAACCGATAGTGGTTTGGGTGGCCTGGTTCCCCGGATGGCGCCAGTGGTGCCGCCATCTTGTTTTTCAGTTCTGTGCATGCACAGAATAATTTTAATTGTATTGCTCATGCACACACAGCGCTTACAATGCACACACGAGCAAACCGGCAATAGTGCCTATCAGAACCCACCCCTGGGTTGGACCCCGGTTGGCAGTGACTTTGGCTGCATCCAAGATTTATGACATGCAAGCAACCAGGACATTCTCAGCTGTCTTAAAGCATTTGTCAAAATAATCGTCGTGACAGATCATGCACACTTGTGACCCATCCAACGTGCAGTGCATCTCATTTTCTGAGGACTGGAAAACTTGTACAGGTGGTCCTTGGCTTACAACAGTCCATTTAGTGACCATTCAGAGTGACAACGGCACTAACGTCTGACCGTTGTTCACAGTTACAACCTTTGCAGCATTCCCCATGATCACGCGATTGAAATTCAGAAGCTTGGCAACTGGTTTCATATTTATGACCGTTGCTGTGTCCCAAGGTCACGTGATCCTCTTTTGCGACTAAGCCAACAGAGGAGCCTGATTCAGTTAACAATTGGGCTACTAATTTATCAAACGCAGGGATTCGCTTATCAACTGTGGCAAGAAAGTCCCAAAGTTGCTTTTTCAAGAGACATCCGAGCTTTCTGATTTTTTATTTATTTATTTGAAGGCATTTCGCTTCTTGGATGAGAAGTGAAATGTCTTCAAAGAAAAGAAATCAGAAAGTCTAGTTGCCTCTTGAAAAAGCACCTTTGGGGCAACCATGACCTGGATAACTTGCCTCCAGAAGTTGTGAATGCTCCAACACTGGAGGTTTTGAAGAAGATGTTGGATAATCATTTGTCTGAAGTGGTGTAGGGTTTTCTACCTAGACAGGGAGTTGGACTAGAAGATCTCCAAGGTCCCTTCTAACTCTATTATTCTGTTCCGTTCCATTCCGTTCCGTTC
>NW_028261394.1:39079150-39106650 GCF_051295495.1 Thamnophis sirtalis | reverse complement strand
AGTCATTGCATCCCCTATATACATGTATATATATCCACATATATATCCCTTGTCAATTTAGTTAGATGTATAATTAGAAAATATACTGAGATTCTTCTCTTTCTATCCAGATGTTTTGGTGAATATATTTCTACACCTGTGCTTTTAGCTAAATGAAGCCTTGTCTATTTACAAACTAGCCAATGTAAAATACACACCATTTGTTTTGTTTACCCAAAAAAGGACCTCTAATTTGTATGTTTATGTGTACACAGACACTAATATATGATTCAGTTTAATAACTATGCCCCAACTATGAATTAATTCAAATCTTGTACTTTCATTAAAAATGATCTCTATCTATTTTATGTTGATCATTAAGAAGGAATATTTCACACAAGAGATTTGTCATATTAAAGAGGATAAAAACCACTTAGATCAATTACGTGTATTAATGTAATCTTGACATAGATTATAAAAATAGTTTATATTCTATATTTAGGGAAATATTAAAAAGCTGATTTCATGTGGAAGAGAAAGAGGCACAATCCAAATTCATATTTAAAGAATATTACAGTGTGGGGAAAAGTAGTGTTAACTGATGAGAAACTCCACTTACTCCAGAGCATAGTAAAAAATAAAGGTAAAAGCCATTAAATAATTAAGAAGGGTTAAAGATATTGTGCTTTGGGGAACTTTTATGCCAGTACAACCAGAACTCTGAAGAGCTTGAGATGGCATAGCTCTCTAGAATTAATGGAAGTATGACATGATCAGTGAAGTGAATGAGAAGACTTTGAACATCGATCAGTTTTAAATGTGTGTCCAAAACTTTACTCAAAGAAATCATTTTATGTTCACAAACGATGACTGGGGACCCTTGAGAGGCGACACCTAGATTCACACATTGTTAATTTCATGACCCAATAATTGCTTGAGAGTTTGGTCTTCAGATTAGATTGGTGTTAACAGAATAGTAGAGTTGGAAGGGACCTTGGAGGTCTTCTAGTTCAACCCCCTGCTCAAGCAGGAAACCCTATACTATTTTAGACAAATGATTGTCCAATCTCTTCTTCACCATGTTGGAGCACTCACAACTTCTGGTGGCAACTTCTTCCACTGATTAATGGTTCTAACTGTCAGGATTCTTTTTCTTAGTTCTAGGTTGGTTTCTCAACTTGGCAAATTTAAGATGTGTGGACTTCAGCTCTCAGAATTCCCCAGCAACCAATGGGTTAGATATACACATTATACGTATCAACCATTAAGCATCTGCATAGATGATTCATGTTAATTTGTTATTGTTGTTGTTAGTTGCAAAGTTGTGTCCCACCCATCATGACCCCATGGACAATGTTCCTCCAGGCCTTCCTGTCCTCTACCATCCTCTAGAGTCCATTTAAGCTCACACCTACTGCTTTGGTGACTCCATCCAGCCACCTCCTTTTCTGCCATCCCCTTCTTATTTTGCCTTCATCTTTCTCAGCATCAGGCTCTTCTCCAGAGAGTCCTTCCTTCTCACCAGGTGGCCAACGTATTTGAGTTTCATCTTAAGGATCTGGCTTTCTAAAGAGCAGTCAGGGTTGAGCTCCTCTAGGACTGACCGGTTTGCAGTCTAAGGGAGTCACAATCATTAATTAACTCTCTCCCTCCCTCTTTCCCTTCCTTCTCTCTCCCTCCCTCTCTCCATCTTTCCCTTTTTTCTCTCTCTTTCCTTTCCTCCCTCCCTCCCCCTCTCCCTCTCTCCCTCCCTTCCTCTCTCTCTCTCTCTCTCCATCTATGAACCAGCTTAGTCTAATGGTTAAGGCACCAGACTAGAAAGCAGAAGATTCTGAGTTCTACTCTTACGTTAGTCATGAAAACCAGCTGGGAGACCTTCGGCCAGTCACCAGGAGGCAGTGAGTTCTACTCCCTGTGTAAGCATAAGCATGAAAGCCACCTGGGTGACTGGGCCAGTCACTCACTCACTCTTTCTGCCCAAGTCACCACACAGGATTGTTCTGGGGAAAATAGGAGGAGGAAGGTGTGCTGGATATGTTCACCACTTTGAGTTATTTGTTAAAAATAATAAAGCTATAAATAATAATAAAATAATAAAGATGTAAATAAATAAATATGTAAATAAATAAATATCTATGCAATTTTCTTGACACCAGCATGGAAATGGTATGTTCTTGATCTTTTCAATGACTGTAGATAGGAATCCTAAAGTATTTAATACTTTAAAATATTTTAAAGAAGTCCATGCAAAAGATGCATACATTAGAAAAAGGGCCCCGCAAAAATCTGCCTTAGGTGGAAGAAATCAATGCAATTGTGAGTATATTTAGAAAGAAATGTGTATCCGGAAAAATTGGCATGGAAATGCCTGTGATAAATGTCAGTGATAAAGAAATGGAATTGAACTAATTTAAAATTGGAAAAATGAATGAAATCGAACTGGACAGATCTATCTGTTCATACCAGGAAAGAGAGGGCTTAAAAGGAGATGAAGAGAAGAGGAAAGTCAAAGATTCCTTTTACAGGAATCAAAGAATTAATGCAAACCACCGTCTAAAATGATTCCTCATCAGAAAATCAACAGAGACCTGACAATTTGGCAAGAAATTGAACTTCTGGAACAGGTCAATATTTACATTTTTGGAGAAGTAAATGGAAAACTATTAATTAAGTATAATAGATTGATGCTGAAGAACAGGTAAACAGAACAACACAACACAGCTATATACAGAATATTAAAGTTGGAAGGGGCCTTGGAGGTCTTTTGGTCCCATGCCCTGCTCAAGCAGGAGACCCTATACCATTTCAGACAAATGGCTGTCCAGTCTCTTCTTAAAAACCTCCAGTGATAAAGACCAGAGGTGGGTTCCTACCAGTTTGCACCTATTCGGTAGAACCAGTTTGTCAAATCTACCGAACCGGTTAGAAGAGGTTCCACCAGTGGACCCGGAAAGCAGGCCACAACTACAGAAGAGGTTCCAAAAAAATTTGAAACCCACCACTGGCAAGGATCTTGTAACTTGACAGCTTTAAGACTTGCATGCTTCAATGCCAGAGTTTCTGAATAGCTACTTGGACCGACCTAAGTACTAATTCATAATTTCATATCCGGTCACATGGGTGGCAAGCCACTCCCATCTGGTCACATGGGTGGCTAGCCACTCCCACAAAGGAGGCCACACCCACAGAGTAGGTTCCAACAATTTTTGAAACCCACCACTGTGAAGCACTCACAACTGCTGAAAGCAAGTTGTTCCACTGGTTAGTTGTCCTCACTGTTAGAAAATTTCTGCTTAATTCCAAATTGTTTCTCTCCTTGATTAGTTTCCAACCATTGTTTCTTACGTTGCCTTCTGGTGCTTTGGAAAATAGTTATATCATATCACACCACCAAGTTGCAATGGATGGCTGTGAAAGTTGGACCATAAGAAAGGCTGAGCGCCAAAGAATGGAGGCCTTTGAACTCTGGTACTGGAGAAGATTCCTGAGAGTCCCTTGGACTGCAAGGAGATCCAACCGGTCAGTCCTAGAGGAGAACAACTCTGACTGCTCTTTAGAAGGCCAGATCCTGAAGATGAAACTCAAATATTTTGGCCACCTAATGAGAAGGAAGGACTCACTGGAGAAGAGCCTCATGCTGGGAACAATTGAGGGCAAAAGAAGAAGGGGACGACAGAGAATGAGGTGGCTGGATGGAGTCAATGGAAGCAGTCAGTCTGAGTTTGAATAGACTCCAGAGGATGGTAGAGGACAGGAAGGCTTGGAGGAATGTTGTTTATGGGGCTGTGATGGGTCGGACACGACCACAACTTAACAACAACTGCTTGTATTTTTCCATAGAACTGGTAGTGTGATAAAGTTCTGCTTTCTGAAGAAATATTTCCATATTCCTAGGTAACTGGTTTAATTCCCCCTTTCTGGAGCCAAGGTGGCGCAGTGGTTAGGGTGCAGTACTGCAGGCCACTTCAGCTGACCGTTATCAGCGGTTCTAATCTCACCGGCTCAAGGTTGACTCAGCCTTCCATCCTTCCGAGGTGGGTGAAATGAGGACCCAGACTGTGGGGGCGAATATGCTGACTCTGTAAACCTCTTAGAGAGGGCTGAAA
This sequence comes from Thamnophis sirtalis, assembly GCF_051295495.1. Lineage (NCBI taxonomy): Eukaryota > Metazoa > Chordata > Lepidosauria > Squamata > Natricidae > Thamnophis > Thamnophis sirtalis. Next base: position 39,102,565 of record NW_028261394.1, on the reverse strand, counting down.
GCCCTATGAAGCGGTATATAAGTCTAACTGCTATTGCTATTGCTATTTGGGGATGGATGGATGGCTCCATGCAATGTTTCCTCCTGCCTCTTTTCAACATTTTCCTCTTTTGACTTCTGATGCTTTGTCCTTCTCCAGCATTTTGCATAAAGGAAGGAGAGGACGGTGATAGAAGAAGGGAGATTATTTATCTGTTTTTAAAGGCAAGATTTTAATTGGAAACATACAGGCGAATTCCAATAACACAGTACCCCACTCATCACCTGTACCTTACATTTTATCGGCCTTAATGATTTTTAATATGTGTGCAGCTTTGGGGCTAGGCGGCGGGCGGGGGTGGGGGACACACAACCAAAAAATATAGAGCGGTCTCAAGGCTTTTAATTTGAGAAGGGGGCCTCTTACAGGGAACACATATTGCACCAATGCAGTTTAATGCTGACATACAGTCGCTCTGAAAGAGACCTCTGCAAAAGATCCCCAGCTTTTCAAGGAGCTTTGCTAGTAAATCAGGAGGTGACAGTCTCAGAATCAATACTGAACTATTGTCCCAATATTGTGTTAGGAGTTGACTCAACTCTGCTACTGAGGAAGCCAGCTTGGGATCCTTGCATCTATAAATTTCAAGTCAATTTTATCTGAGGCTTAACTCATCTCCGAGCGCAAAAAAAAGTAAGAAGATGTAAACCACGTAGGCTTGGTCTACATTTGAGATTGGATAATTACAACCCATAACAGAAGTTCTACTATCCTATAACTTTTACATGTCACCCAAAATGGGCCAAGACAGGTACCTGCAGAGTCGATAAATTGTTTGGAGTAGAAAAATCCTGTAAATGCAGTTGGTGATTGGATACTGCAGAGATGCTATGCGCAAACTGTACAAAGGCTGGTGATAGTTATAGTAAAATAGCAATAGCACTTATACTGTTATACTGTTTTTCATAGTCTTTTACTATAGTATTCTCTAAGTGGTTTATAGACTCGGCATATTGCCCCAAAACAATCAGGGTCCTCATTTTACCAACCTCAGAAGGATAGAAAGCTCAGTTGACCTTGAATGGGACAGGTTTGAACTTCTGGCAGTGGCTAGAGTCAGCCTGCAATACTGCATTCTAACCACTGTGACCCTCCTGGAAAAAAATGGTATTTCTGAAATCTTGTGCCCCTAAAATTGCTTTCGATTGAACATGGAAAAGGTTGTTTTGAGAAAACTCACAACATTGGTATACCCATAGAGTGTTCTAACCGAGGCTTCCCAAGAGCATGAAGCAACTCCTTCTCCTGACAAAACCTCATTTTATTAATTTACTATGAATTCTGCTCATTCACATCCAGCAAAGTCTTTCCAGGGAGGATTTACAGTCACAGACCTTATCTGGCTTGGAGAGCTGCCAGGCCAGGCCGATATCTGCAAAACTTGGCAAGGAGTCTCGGAGAGTCATGAATCAATTAAGCGAACTAATTGTCTCCTGCAAACTCCATTCCCCTTTCGCTCTTCTTTTATTTCTTCTGGGAGGGGTCATTCATCGTCCACCTGTGGCCTCACTCCCAAGTTGACCACTGTCCTTTAGGTATTCCCTCCGTCTGGCAACTCTCTGCATGCACACACTGGGAACAGGCTCCAGCTATTCGTCTGCCTCACTGATGTCTGACTCTGAAGGCAGCTGATAACTGGCATACAGCTCTGCCTCCAACACAGAGCCCTCATCAGACCCTTCCCAACCTCCTCACTGTCTGAATCTGCTGCCAGCTCCTCTGGCCGCTGGCGGGCCACAACATAGAGGTTGTCATCAAAACTAAAGAAAAGAAGATGGAGGCAATGACAGATCCAGAATTACCCCCAAGTCAGAGCTTGATCAGAGATCCACAGAACAAAACATGGTGCTTGTTCCTGAAGCTTAAATGTTCTTGCGTATTAAAGTGGCTTGCGCTCTACATGGGGCTGCCCTTGAAGAGTGTTCGAAGACTCCAATTAGTCCAGAATGCAGCCGCGCGAGCGATTGTGGGTGCACCAAGGTACACCCACGTTACACCTATCCTCTGCGAGCTGTATTGGCTACCTATTAGTCTCCGAATCTGCTTCAAGGTGCTGGCCGCTACCTATAAAGCCCTACATGGCATCGGACCTGGGTACCTGAGAGACTCCTGCCGATTACCTCCCATAGACCGATTAGATCGCACAGGTTAGGTCTCCTCCAGATTCCATCTGCCAGCCAATGTCGGCTGGCGACTCCCCGGGGGAGAGCCTTCTCTGTTGCAGCTCCAGCCCTCTGGAATGAGCTCCCTGTTGAGATCCGGACCCTTACTACCCTCCCGGCCTTCTGAAAAGCCACCAAGTCCTGGCTGTTTCAGCAGGCTGGGGGGTGGGGGGGCTGAGAAGCATTTACCTCCACGAAAATTGTGAATGTTGGTTTTGTTTTTAATATGTTGTCTTTGTCTCATTTTCCCCCTTTCCCTTGTCCTTTGTGAGCCGCCCGGAGTCCTCCGGGAGTGGGCGGCATACAAGACAAATAAACAAATAAACAAACAAACAAACAAACAAACAAACAAATAAATAAATAAATAAAATAAAATAAAATAAAATAAAATAAAATAAAATAAAATAAAATAAAATAAAATAAAATAAAATAAAATAAAATAAAATAATAAAATAAAATAAAATAAAATAAAATAAAATAAAAAATAAAATAAAATAAAATAAAATAAAATAAAATAATAAAATAAAATAAAATAAAATAAAATAAAATAAAATAAATAAAATAAAATAAAATAAAATAAAATAAAATAAAATAAAATAAAATAAAATAAAATAAAATAAAATAAAATAAAATAAAATAAAATAAAATAAAATAAAATAAAATAAAATAAAATAAAATAAAATAAAATAAAATAAAATAAAATAAAATAAAATAAAATAAAATAAAATAAAATAAAGGGACCATTTAAGATCTAGGGAAATGGAACCAGGCAACGAAGTTCAGATCCTTTTCAGATTCTTCTTTCTGTTCGTGCAAACTCTTATTTCCGTGTGCCTGAAAATCAAACATGGGGAACGCCTACTGCATATACAATGAATGTTTAACAATGAAATGATCTCCACACATGTCACACCGTCAGGCTGAAAACGGTAGTTTAGTTTAATTGTTATTTCATATGCACTAATCCTGGGAATAAATGAGGCACAGACTCATGAATAGGGAAGATCCATCGATGAAGTTCAGTGGCTGATTTTGAGCCAATCACTGACTCTTGGCATGATCTCAATTTTTTTAAGGAGCTTGTGGTGTATCTACAATCATAGAACATGCAATAATTGGATAGTTGGAATAGTTGGAAAGGATCTCAGAGATCTTCTAGTCCAACCTCTGCACAAGCAGGAGATTCTGTATCATTTCAGACCAACAGTGGTTACAGTCTCCTTTTGAATGCCTTCACTGATGCAGCAACCACAACTTCTGAAGGCAAGACATTCCAGTGGTTAATTGATCTCACCATTAGGAAATTTCTCCTTAGTTCTAGGTTGCTTCTTTCCTTGGTTAGTTTCCATCCATTGTTTCTTGTCTTGCCTTTGGGTGCTTTGGAAAATAGTTTGATCCCAGGGTCTTTCTAGGAGCCCCTCAAATATTGGAACACTGCTATCATGTCTGCCTTAGTCCTTCTTTTCATCAGCCTAGACATACCCAGTTCCTGCAACTGTTCTTTGTCTGCTTTAGCCTCCAGTCACCTAATCATTTCTGTGTCTTTTCTGTGCACTCTTTCCAGAGTCTCAATGTCTTTTTTTTGTATTATGGACACTAGAACTGAATGCAGCATTCCAAGTGTGGTCCTACTAAAGCTTTGCAAAGTGGTTTGCAAACTTCATGTGATCTTGATTCTATCATCCTCATGTTCTCTTTTGATTTCCACCAGAATCCCATAAATTAGTTTATGGTTAAAAAGGTAAAGGTAAAGGTTCCCCTCACACATATGTGCTAGTTGTTCCCGACTCTAGGGGGTGGTGCTCAGCTCCATTTCAAAGCCGAAGAGCCAGCGCTGTTCGAAGACGTCTACATGGTCATGTGGCCGGCATGACTAAACGCTGAAGTTGTATGGAATGCTGTTACCTTCCCACCAAAGGTGGTTCCTATTTTTCTACCTGCATTTTTACGTGCTTTTGAACTGCTAGGTTGGCAGAAGCTGGGACAAGTAACGGGACCTCACTCCGTTATGCGGCACTAGGGATTCGAACCTCCGAGCTGCCAACCTTTTCGGATCGACAAGCTCAGCATCTTAGCCATTGAGCTACCACGTCCCAGATTATGGTTACAATCTCCAATTAAACTACAGCTTGACAATTAATCAGGAATTGAAATCCAGTTCTGCTCAGCACTTTTCTGATCCTGGAAGAATCACAATGAAATAAAATAATAACTGGCAGACCAATCCACTAAAGTGTGAGTTCCTTTCTATATTTTAGCCAAAGTGGGTTTCCCGGAGAAGCGGCTTTGTAGCCAGAAATCTATTTACTCTGTCATAGTTGATGAAACAACCCACTCATCAAGGGCTGACTTGGTAGTATCCTGACACAGAATTCTTTGCATCTGTGCTCCATTGTGCTGTCTTAAGTCAGGTTGTTGCCAAAGTTTGGGAGTTGGAAAAATGTTTCATTGGAGACAAAGATGCTGCATTCTGGACAGAAACAGGAAAAAAGTTCTTTGTTGTCCAGAAAAATAATAATAATTGGATGACAAATATTAAGAGGCTGTTTTATAAAATATCCCGGACCAAGAAGTCTTAGAGAAGTTCAAGCATCAGATGGACGCTGTGGAAACCTATCATAAAGCACGCATTTTGGGTGGCTAAACCACAGTTGCCTAAGTGACTCAGCTGTAGTCCTCTGCTTAAAGGACTGGAAATTTGTGCTTGACAGAAAACAATAGTAGATTCGGAAACAGAATTAGTTTAAGACTGTATGATAAAATGGGCTCAAAATTTTGAAGAACCAATAATGTTGGATACATGGGGAAAGATTTGGGTAAGAAATATAAAATTTACACAAGCCCAAAATTTGGGAGAAAACTTTTATAAGATGTTTTATAGATGGCATTTAGATCCTACAAAAACTGGCTTCTATGTATCCGAATTTACAACCTAAATGCTGGAGATGTGATTGTGCTGATGCTACTTACTTTCATATATGGTGGACTTGCAAAAAGGTTAAAGCATTTTGGATAAAAATATGGTGGATTATGCAAAATGTTCTTTAAAAAAAAGGATAAAGTTTACCCCTCAGTTATTTTTGTTAGATATAATTACTGATTGTACAGTTGTAGAGATTAACCTGATTTTGCATTTAATAACCACAGCTAGACTGTTGGTGGCGCAATACTGGAGGAAGGAAGAGTTGCCTACTATTCAAGAATGGACATTGGAAGTAACAAACCCAGCTGAGATGGCTAAAATATCTGCATCCCATTCAAACGAGAGATATAAACTGGAGTGGAAAAGATGGATTGATTATACTCAAAAAGGAAGGAAATATTTGTAAAAGTTTGTTTTTTAAAATTTTCATTAAAAAAAAGAAAACAATAGTAGATTATTGCAAACTGATATTTGTGTGTTCTTTTGATTTCTAGAGAGACTGCTGTGAGGGATTCTGCTTGGGGCTGGGGTTTAAGGATATTCTGTTCATGGACATGGATTAATAATCTATAATATCTCTTTGATTCAGAATTATGATTGGTCACAGAGTCATCTTGATGGTTGGACTAGATTTGGCCTTTTTATCCACCTATCAAGTCTTTATTAGGGATAGGGAAATGTTGTTTGGTGGGGTTAAAAGTATTGGTGCAAGTTGTAAGCTATTCCAAAGCTGCTTTTTACAATTGACTAATGGTCACATTGTCAATGTCAATGGTGTTCAAATGGTGCCTCCATTGTTTTGGGATTGCACCAGTGGTGGGATTCAAAATTTTTTAGAACCTCTTCTGTAGGTGTGGCTTGCTTTGTGGGAGTGGCTTGCCGGCCATGTGACCGGGTTGGAGTGGCTTGGCAGTCAGGAGACTGAGTGGGAGTGGCTTGGCAGTCATGTGACTGGGTGGGCATGGCCAACTTGTAAAATGTGGTGAAACTCACTTAACAACACTCTTGCTTAGCAACCAAAATGTTGGCTCAGACACTCTGGCATTTGAAACACGGAAATCTTAAAGCTGTCAAGTTACAAGACCCTTGCACCCCTAACCCTTTAGGAAAAAAAACCCCAGAGGTGTTCAAACTTGACAGCTTCACGCCTTCTGGACTTCAACTCCCATAATTCCTCCTCTCGCTCTTCATCTTGATGATGTGTGGACGGGCGGGGGGAGGGAGCTGGAACCGGTTCTAAATGGCACTGTAGATTTGTGGAACCTCTTCTATAGAAGAGGTTAGAACTGGCAGGAACCCAACCCTGGATTGCACCCAAAATGCCTTTTGTGGAGGATCATGGATGAATAATCTGCATCAATGTAATAATATCCTTTGATTCAGAATTACTATTATAGTTATATAGCAACCGTTCTATAAAGAATGGTTGCTGGAACTGGGTATGTCTAGTTTGGTAAAAATAAGGAATAGGGGAAACATGATAGCAGCGTTCCAATATCTCAGGGGTTGCCACAAAGAAGAGGGAGTCAAACTATTCTCCAAAGCACCTGAGGGCAGGACAAGAAGCAATGGGTAGAAACTAATCAAGGAGAGAAGCAACTTAGAACTGAGGAGAAATTTCCTGACAGTTAGAACAATTAATCAGTGGAAGGACTTTCCTCTAAAAGTTGTAAATGCTCCAACACTGGAAGTTTTTAAGAAGAGATTGGATAACTATTTGTCTGAAATGGTATATGGTTTCCTACCTAAGCAGGGGGTTGGACTAGAAGACCTCCAAGGACCCTTCCAATTCTATTCTATTCTATTCTATACTATACTATATTATTCTATTTACTATTACTGATGATCTCAAGTGTCCACCATATGCATTCAAGACAATTCAAGAGCCAACTTTAGCTTCCATAACAAGAAAGTCCATGTTATTCTCTAATAGCTTTCAACATTTAGAACTTTTTTCCAAACAGAAATTTGAATTGAAATCTGCTTGCCTGCAATTTCCTTCCATTGGATGGAAATAAATACATAGCAGGCAAGCTCTCAATTCATTGTTAACTTTTTTTTTTAAAAAAAAGAGGCAGAATTGTAGGCATTTATCTAAAGTTTTGCACATCACTCAACTACGGATGTCCGATATGACAGCATGCACAATACCCTAAACTTTAAGACTGGTTTGTGAATACCGTCCCTAGCGTCTGCTATTGATCTCTTGCTATTTTAATGCATTTTTACTGACCGACATGTCCTGTGGTAAAGAATATTGCCTAAATTAGTTATCTGATTGGTTCCTTTGATTAATGATGGGACTGTGCCTCATTACACATGACAACATGCTCAGAATAATCACTGTGGCCATAGAGGCTTCGGAATGGCATTTTTTTTAATGCCATCATTTTTAAAGTTCATTTATAAAATTATTTAATGTATACATCCTAAGTTGTAATTTATTTACATGACACTTTTTTCGATGGGAACTGTTGTAGTGTGTCACAAATGGCTAACAAAACAAGGTAAACTAGATGTACAAATCAATGTTTCCTGGCTCAAGGGGGGAGAAAACCGTAATCAAGATTCAGGAGCTGACCTTGTCCAAAGTCTTAACTTGTCACACAACAAAGAGTGAAGTGCCCGGCAAATCACTAGGATCAGCAAGGATGTGGTCAAAGGAAGGGAGGGGGATCCACTTTTTTTTGCCTGTGGTTTTGCTGAAATGTCTAAGTGTTTCCATGCACAAAAGGAGAATGCCAACACTATTATCCAAACTTGCCGCAAGATTAAAAACCTTGTATTTTGCGCTATGCCGCCCTTTGGCCCTGCAAGACTCATATGTCATGACCCGCATGGACAAATCCTCAGCTGAGAAAGAGAAGCAATGGGGTACGTTACCCCATTACATTACCTTATTACAAAGAAGAGGTTCAGACCTTGGGAAAAGTGGAGAGAAGAGCAACTAAGTTAATTAAAAGGCCTGGAGACTAAAAAATATGAAAAGCCATTGCAGGATTTGGGTGTTTCTGGTCCAGAGAAAAGAAAGATTAGGGACAGGGGTGAAATTGATCCGGTTCTGACAGGTTCCGGAGAACCGGTAGCGGAAATTTTGAGCAGTTTGGAGAACTGGCAAATACCACCTCTGGCTGGCCCCAGAGTGAGGAGGGAGTGGAGATATTGCAGTATCCTTTCCCCAGGAGTAGGGAGGCAATGGAGATTTTGCAGTATCCTTCCCCTGGAGTGGGATGGGAATTGAGATTTTGCAATGTCCTTTCCCCAGGAGTGGGGAGGGAATGGAGATTTTGCAGTATCCTTCCCCTGGAGTGGGATGGGAACTGAGAATTTGCAATATCCTTTCCCCAGGAGTGGGAAGGGAATGGAGATTTTGCAGTATCCTTCCCCTGGAGTGGGGAGGGAATGGAGATTTTGCAATATCCTTTCCCCAGGAGTGGGGAGGGAATGGAGATTTTGCAGTATCCTATCCCTGTCACACCCACCAAGCCACGCCCATAGAACTGGTAGTAAAACAATGAATTTCAGCCCTTCAGAGTCTGGATTCCCCCAGATGTGCCAATATGCCATGCCTAATAAATTGATGCTTTGAGGAATATGCCTGCCTTGGAGTTTTGATTCCATTGGGGGTGTTTGCTGAAACTCTGACACTCTGAACATAACATTTGGACACTGCAGTATGGCCATAGTGTTCAACTGCATACTTTGTGTCAATTCTACAATGAAGAATGAGATCCCTCATTCAAACCTATGCTTCTTCTCGAAAATTGGCTGCTGGACACCACATTGGGAATGACTGAAATGTTCCCATATCTGTCCCACTTCCTTGAAATCTCCTTCTATCTTCCAGAGTAATGCATTTTTGAAATCTTTCTGTTCTTCTCTGTGCAACATATCTCAATATGCTTCCCCCCTCCCTTCATCTTCTGTTGAATGGACATAAAGAGTTTTGATTAGTCGGTCATTCTTAGATCGATCCATTTCAACTTATCCAAACAAACATACCACATTAGCCTGTATCATTGAATGATTCAAAATGTTAAATGGCAATTCAACGCTTAATGCTTTAAAGAATACTTAGACGGTGTCGGGCTGAGAATAAATGACAGCTTTCATTTTTTTCTCCTTCAAAATTCTCTGCCAGCATGTTTGCATGATGTCAACAGATATTTTAGTGTTTGCCAATGAAATAATGTGAAAGATTGGATGAGGGCCATAAAATTGTTTCATTTCCATGGATAGTGGGGAAACAAGGATGCCTAGAAAATGCACATAGAGACTTATACTAATTTCCAAGGACATTTGGCTGGCTTGCTGCTAGGCGTTTTTCCATCCATTTTACCATTAAATAAAGACAAAACTATAATTTCTTTCATTTCTTGTTAGCATTGTTATTAGCCTTAATAGTAACAATAAAGGAAGACCTTTTCCCCCATTTCCTGAGTGGCAGTTTGCTTTTATATATCCAGCAGGGATGATTTTTATAACAAAATGTTATGGGCTAAATCTAGAGATGCTCTACTTGGTATAGAAGGCATATTTCACTCAGGAAAGATTATTTTTAACTTCTTGTTAAATTATACTGTATGACTAGGAAATCTTTCTTTTCCACCTAAATCGAAAAGATAGTACAATTAGTATCTGATGGGAATAATAGAAGAGCAAATCAACTGAACTTAATTGAGCCACAATGTTGATGGCAAATTAAGGAAGAAAGATTTCAAACTATGTTGGATATGTAACATTACCCATAAAGCTGTAGACTCATTGAATGAATGGATGGATGGATGGATGGATGGATGAATGAATGAATAAATAGATGGATGGATGGATGGATGGATGGATAGATAGATAGATAGATGCATGGTTGGATGGATGGATGAAGGGGTGCATGGATGGATGGATGGATGGATGGATGGATGGATGGATGGATGAATGAATGAATAATTTGGATTCTGCCCCAGGTCAAGATTCTAGATTTCTGAAATAACTGTTAATCTCTTTAGGACCTTTCAAGTTAAGATCCATCTTTGAAGGCACTACAAAAACTTTTCTAATGTTACCTCTCTCCTTTGGAACAATTTGGATCAACATCCTTCTTGGCATTAGCATTTAGAAAAGTTCCCAAAATTGTCTAAAGATTGGGGTTTAAAAAGTATATTCACGCCTAGATCTTTGTAGATAAGGAAAAGACCCTAAAACTAATCAGGTCTTGAGACATGGGGTTTTAAAGATGACCAACAGCAACTTGAATTACCCCCTAGAAGGCATCTGGAAATAGGGTATCTCTCACAGTAGTGGAATTATTTGAGAACTATCCCAACTTAATCAAGTATGTTGAGTTTGGACTATGCTATTGCATATTGGACTCTTTGCTTAGCAGAAGGGATTCAAAATGCTGATAAGGCTTTTAACCAAGTTAGAAATAATGAGCATATGATCCAGTGGGGGCTTGTTAATTTTTTTACTACTGGGTTTGGATGCCCTCGCATGTGTGCTAGTGCACACGACACTTCTGCGCATGCACAGAAGCATCCGGATGGGTGGGTGGAGCTTCCCGCCACTGCTACTACCAATTCACTCGATCCGTGCTCAACCAGGAACCATCCACTTCTCATATGATCCCATTCTCAGAACATATGCACTGTGTTCCTGACTGTATTAACAATAGCAATAACACCTAGATTTTATGGCCCTCTTTAAGCATCTTATAGAGTTAGCACCTTGTCCCCAACAATCTGGATCCTCATTTTACTGACCTTGGAAGGATAGAAGGCTAAGTCAACCATGATCTACTCAGGATCGAACTCCTAGCAATGAGCAGAGTTAGCCTGCAATACTGCATTCTAACCACTGCACCACCAGAACAATAATAAGTCATAAGACCTACACATTCCTGTTGATTTGGATGTATGGTAAGGATCTTGCTGTCTTCTATGATGGTCCTTGCAACAACCGGTTTGGCGAACCAGATGAAAAATTAATGTCCGGTTCTTCAGAACTGGTGCGAACCGGCTGAATCCCACACCTGATTATGGCTGATAATATTCCAGTGTTTTTCCCAAAGCTCAAATCTTATGGAATAACTTTAGGAGTACATGACTTTTAATATTGGTCCTTCAAAAGTCTCCAAAAGTTAGGATCTAACTTTTTTTTTTAATCATTTAAGATACTAACTATTACTACAGATCCCACAAGAGTTCCTGCAGTAAAAAACCCAGCTTATTTTTTATAGAAAGCAGAGTTGATTTCTTGCTGGACAAATCATGCAAACTAAACCCTTCCTTACACAAAATGTTTAAAAGTGTAGGAACTTTCTTCGATCTGGGTCACGAGATTCCTAAAGAATTTATTATTATTTTTACCATTGCAAGTTGAACTAAGCTGATTTTGCATTTTTGAGTGCATGGTGAAAAGTTGCTTTCTGATTTTCTTTTCTTTCCTTTTTAATGATGGTAAATGAGTCCATTCTGGAGAAGCGTGTTAGATACGTAAGATAATTGGCTTCATATGGATCTTTAATGTGGGTTTGGGAATATATCTGTATAATGCACGTCCGATGTTACTTTAAAAAAAAAGCCCCTAAGGCTGAGCCATGTGTGTTAATTTATCATTGTAATTTTTTTTCCCCACCCCAAAAAATAAAATGGCCTGATTTAAGTGCACTGGGCTATTTACTTCTATTTTTAATATCTTGTGTAATGGGATACAGTATATTGAAATGCATACTTATGTCTTCTCATTTCACCAAACAGCTATGCTAAAGCAAATAAAATCAAAGCCATACATTCCCGATTGGTGCCTTTTGCAAACCGTTAGTGATGGCAGGGAAATGTTGCAGCCGTTTGACGGAGTTCTCCGCTGACAACGGCAGGAGGAGGAGGAGGGAAAAAATTAGAAAACAAATCCTTTCTTAAATAAAATGAAATAGAAAAGGAAAAAAAAAAACCCAGCCTCGCATTGCTGGAAGGAAATGCTAATTGAAGTTACCTTGCTAATGTTAGCTAGTCACAGGAAGGAAACATTAAGTTATTATTTTTAATAATGTTTACAAGTATATCCAGCCATTTCAAGCGGGTGAAAAATGTTCTCCTTGGCGAAATCTGGCAGCGCAACTTTTCACTGGTGATGGCGCTCATCTTCAGTCTGATAGTGATCATTAATTTTATTTTTTAACCCAGTCTTCAAATGAAGATGGATGAGTGGAGGAGTTTTAAATGCAAGCTGCTTACGTGGAGAAAAATGGCTCCTGTGTTACAAATGGGGGTGCCCAATCTGAGACCGGTTACTTTGGGGAGGGAGGGGAGGGAGATTGAGAAAAAGGCTCGGCGGGGGGGGGGGGAAGCAAACAAACACACATTTGATGAACAACAAACAGATGGGCTCTCAGGTAGCCAAGGATATAACTGTGCATTTGTGAAACTGTGTGTGTCTCTGTGAGTATGTGCAAACATCGAGATGAGTTGGGAAGCATGAAATACATATCATGTAGGGTTTTTTCCCCCCTTGTCGCTTGATCAACGTGGAACTTTTCAGATGCTATTATTTTAATAGCTTTCAGATCAAAGGTGGGATCCTACCGGTTCGGCCCGGTAGGTAGTAACTCAGCCTGCCACGCTGCCAAACCGGTTCTGTTGGTGGCTCCATAGGCATCGCCATCTTGTTTTTTTGTTTCTGCGCATGCACAGAAGTATTTTTAGTACTGTGCATGGGCACATGGCATGCATCAAGCTCGCACACAGCACGTACCTGAGTGAACCGGCAGTAGTAGCAGCCGGAACCCATTCCTGTTTCAGATACTATTATTTTAATAGCTATTGTTATTAACCTTGCATTTTAAAATTTACTGGGATTCTAATGGTTTGGGTGAACCGGTAGCTCTGACGATCAACTGGGAGTGAACCAGTTCGCTCCAATGATCAGGTGGGCCCCCTCTACCCTCCCCTGAGCTTTACTGACCTATATCTTCTCAGCTGATTCACGTGGCAGAGAGGATTGCTGCACCTCAGCTGTGTTATCCCCCAGCAGTAACGCGGAAGGTAAGTTTTCTTTAAATCTGCATAAGCAATCACCGAACCGGTTGTTAAACTGGTAGGATCCCACTACTGGTTCTCATTAACACCCCTCTCGGCATTTGTGATCAAAAATCCCCTTTATACAATTCAACATCATACCACCATACAACATTATATTGTCTAACTCTCGCTGTCACCGTATTAGGCGCATCTATCGGGCAATATTGACTTACAAGTAAATCCGATGGGGTGCAAGAGATGAGAACAGAGCCTGTGGATGAGTTCACACATTCCTCTAGGCCCTGTTTCGTTTAAACCTGGTTTGTTGAATTTAAGCCTGTTTCCTCAAATAAACAATTGGCTTGGCTCTTATTTTACGCTAAGGGCACATTTGGTTTAATTGGCTTTGAGTTAGCACATGTAGAAAGTCACCGCCAGCCCCTCTCCTAGAAGAATGAAATATTTATTAAAAAGGCAAAAGATTGTATTTGCCCAAAGGGACAAATGGAGAAACATGGTTTGTTTTTTGTTTGTTTGAGGTAGAAAGCAGCCCCCACCTTCCTTAATAGCCCCAACAGATGCTGAGGCCACCTCTTAGAAATGCAGATTTGGTAATCCATTCAAGACAGGATATTTTGAAACAAAGGCAGAATGGCAGTATTAGTCCTCACCCAAGATCCAACACAGAAAAAAACCATTAAGCCAACACTTGAGAGACCGCCTCCTGCCAATTACCTCCTTGCGACCAATAAGATAGCATAGATTAGGGGTCCTCCGAGTTCCATCTGCAAGTCAGTGTCGACTGGCAACCACACGGAGGAGAGCCTTTTCAGTAGTAGCTCCGACCCTTTGGAATGATCTCCCCGTGGAGATTCGTACCCTCACCACCATCCAGACCTTCTGCACAGCCCTTAAGACCTGGCTATCCCATCAGGCCTGGGGATAAAGACCACAATCTGTCCCCACCCGGATGATGAATGAATGTTGTGTACTATTTTACTCTCATGTATTGTTTTATGTTTATTGTTTTGTACCCCCCCTCCCTATTTTATGTAAGCCGCCCTGAGTCCCCTCAGGGAAAAGGGCGGCCTATAAATGTTAATAAAATCTACAAATCTACGCTTTCAGAAGACAAACCCCTTCATTGCACCATCCTCAGAAATGTCAACCAAACCTAGCTCAGACAACCCCCCTAGGATTTGTACTTTGCCTATAGAGCCAGCTATGACCCCTACATAACCCCCACAGGGCCCCCCTGGGAGTCTGACAACAGCCAATAGAATACATGTTCTTGCGCAGGAACAGGAAGCTCAAGTGCAAAGCCCAAGATAAGGTATAAATACCCCCCCCCCCCACACACACACTCAACTCCATGTGGTCAGCTACACCAGAATCATGTGCTTGGGTGGTTCTGTTAATCATTAAACCTTCTTTCCAATCAGCCTCCATGTTTCCAGTGTCTTTCTCCTGGCTTGGAACTGAACCAGATGGATATTTCTTCCCACACATGTTTTGTTAAATGTGCTTTTGATTTGTTTTGGAGTTTGATTTATTTTTCTCAAACAATGGTTGAAAAATGCATCTTCGCATGTCATGTGAGCTGTCTTGTACAGGCAGATGTAAGGTCTGCATTGTTTATATATTCTGAAGAGTCATAAAGGGTAGAAAATAGAAAAGAGGACAGCTTAGCATTCGATGCCATGAAAGTTGTAGGTTTTAGTATCCCAGGTTTGCTGCAGATTCTTTCTATGGGCAAAGATGTCCCATGTCAATGCAACTCCATCACCTTCTCATCAAAAAGAGAAGAAGTTAATTTCTGTTCTCTACATGAGTTTATCAATGTTGGCTTGGGGGCAATCAATGGAAATGCTTTCATTGTCCTCTTTTAAATTGGTTCAAAGTTCAACTTTGCCCAGATTAAAGATTAAAGTCCACCTTGGGGTAAGAGACTAGCAAACAAATCCTACCAACCAACCAACCAACTTAAAAAAATCTCACTAATTCTCCACACGTGACTTCCAGTCATTGATAACAACACAAGAAATACCATATTTACCAATTTGGGAGCCAGGTGTAATGGATAGCTTGCAATTGCCATGTTCCCCTAAGCAAATGTCATTGCTTTTTCTTAGGTTTTGCAACCACGGATGAAAGAACGGGATAAACTCTCTTGGGGCATCATAATCTCTGGAGATATAACGTATTACAATTATATAATGCAATCCAGGCCTGTTTTGCTTCTGAATGTAGGTGTTATTATCCCCCACTCTGCTACAATCCTAAATTGGTCCATGGAGATATTTTATGGAATAACCTTTGTAATTGTTAACAAGTTTGCTTCGGAAGTGGCTTCTTCCACGATTCAGAAGAATGCTTGGGGGAATTCTGAAGAACTGGGGATCAATGGGGACCTTACGGGAATTGAATTCAGATGGCAACAACATGAACATGGTTTTATGGTTTATGGTTTTGGCAGAACATGCCGATCCACACCCAGTACCAGGTATCTTGGGCCACATGGCTTGCTTAGCACAATCAGGGTGATTAGATCCCATTCTATTAAGACAGGGTTACTTTTAATAAGAAAAAAAAAACCCTTTGCATGACCCAGATAGCTGTTTTGTTTTGTCTTCAAGGTAGGAAAAACAAGCAGAGCCTGCTAACTCTACAAATAGCCAGGAGTTCGAGGCTCAAGGTTGACTCATCCTTCTATCCTTTTGAGGTCAGTAAATTGGGGGCCCAGATTGTTGGGATACAGTATGCTGACATTGTAAATCACTGAGAGAGGGCTATAAAGCACCACAGAATGTTACATAAGTGCTATTGTGATAGATAGATGATAGATAGATAGATAGATAGATAGATAGATAGATAGATAGATAGATAGATAGATAGTTGATAGTTAGATAGTTAGATAGTTAGATAGATAGTTAGTTAGATAGTTAGATAGTTAGATAGTTAGATAGTTAGATAGTTAGATAGTTAGATAGTTAGATAGTTAGATAGTTAGATAGTTAGATAGTTAGAGAGTTAGAGAGTTAGAGAGTTAGAGAGTTAGAGAGTTAGAGAGTTAGAGAGTTAGATAGTTAGATAGTTAGATAGTTAGATAGATGATACCATGTTTCCCCCAAAGAAGACAGGATCTTATTTTTTTTACCCCTGAAATAAGCAATTGGGGGAGGTTTTTGGGGAGGTCTTATTACTTTTGAGGTTCAGGAGGTGACGAGCGTGGTCATCTCATGGCTGCTGCTGTGTTGCAATATTTTCAGGGAGGGCTTATTTTGGGGGAGGGGTTATTTTAGCGCATGCACTCAAAAGCCGCATTGGGCTTATTATCCAGGGAGGTCTTATTTTCAGGGAAACAGGATAGATAGATAGATAGATAGATAGATAGATAGATAGATAGATAGATAGATAGATAGATAGATAGATAGATAGATACAGTAGATAGATACGATAGATAGATAGATAGATAGATAGATAGATAGATAGATAGATAGATAGGTGTTTGCAATGAACAATATATATAAAGAGGAATTGCCTTGTGTACATTTGGTAGGGACTACTAAGCATCAAATATCCATGTCCACCCACCCAAGGCAGCTCAAAAGTGGCTGACATATATGGAGAAGAGATGACAAAAACCAGAACACATTCATTTTCATGTCAAATGAAGCACAATACTCTTTAGAGGAGATGATCAATGCACTCTAGGCACTAATCATCCAAGATTCAGCTTGGATTGCACATGTTGCCTTGCAGCAGAAACAGAAGCGCAATATGGGAAATCTCTGTAATCTATCAGGTACTTCCAAACGATAAATTTCGCCATCACCACCATCTGAGAGTTCACCATCTAAGGGGTGGCTCTGTTCTCCCCACAGCAAGACTTTTCCAAAGGTTCTAAAGATAGATTGGAGCCTAATTAAATTCGCGAGACGCAAAAGGCCTTGCCAGGATTATAGCAAAATACTTCTCAGCTACTAGGAAAAAAAATGCACACCAAATTCAGTGGTGGGATTCAAAATATTTTACTACCAGTTCTGTGGGCGTGGCTTGGTGGGTGTGATGTGGCTTGGGGTGTGTGTCATGGCATGGCTTGGTGGGCGTGGCTTGGTGGGCATGGCAGAAGAAGGATACTGTAAAATCTCCATTCCCTCCAGTTCAGCTGGGACTCGGGAGGCAGAGAATAGATGGGGGTGGGGAGCAGTCAGAGGTGGTATTTACTGGTTCTCCGAACTATTGAAAATTTCTGCTACCGGTTCTCCAGAACTGGTCAGAACCTGCTGAATACCACCTCTGACCGAATTCATTTGGCGTTTCTGAGTCCTAATGCAAAAGATTAGGGTGGTTAATTCTTGCGGCTTCTTCCAACTCCATAATTTTAAGATGCTACTTCAAGTATACAAAGGTTGCTTAAGCTATAATTAATTTAACTCAATTGTAATGACCATCTGCACCTCACTTTTTCAACCTCAAGTTAGGGATGATAAAGATCATCCAAATTCATTAACTTGTTGAGAGAGAGAGAGAGTAAAACATAAAGGCACATGACAGAGAAGGTTTTTATGCAAGCAGAACAAGCAATTATTTGTCTAGAAAAATATCTCAAAATAGACGATATAAATCATTTTTATTTAACGGCAGACTTCTGTCTCCATACTTTGTCACCTGTACATGCTGAATATATATTTAGAAAGGTCAGCTCATGGGATCATCTGAGAAAGTTCTTTTTTATTGTCTGACTTGAATAAGGTTTCTTATTTTCTTGCTTTCTTTTTTTGGGTGTGTTTGTGTGTGTGTGTGTGTGTGTGTGTGTGTGATCCTGATTTCTTTTCTTTTTTTTATTTGTCCTTCCAGTCATGCCTATTGTTTATTAAAAATTGAGATATTATCTTCCCTTTCCCCCAACGTAATAAGAAAATAGAATGATTGACAAAATCAAAAACGTTTGGCCTCTTCCACTGATCTGCATGTAAGTTTCAACCTCAGACCGAGCCATGTCCATGGGATGTAATTCTTTCAATGGCAATTTTAGTGATGGAATGACATTCTTTATTGGTGACAGCAAAAGTACCCAAAATGGAAATAAAATAGGGTTTCTGAGTCATGCTTTTGTTTGCATTTAATGGAAAGGGATGAAATCTCTGCAAGAAGAACAAAGTCTTCTAAACATATGTGCTAGTCGTTCCCGACTCTAGGGGGCGGTGCTCATCTCCCTTTCAAAGCTGAAGAGCCAGCGATGTCCAAAGACCTCTCCGTGGTCATGTGGCTGGCCTGAATAAATGCTGAAGGCACGCGGAACGCTGTTACCTTCCCACCAAAGGTGGTTCCTATTTTTCTACTTGTATTTTTTTAAATGTGCTTTCGAATTGCTAGGTTGGCAGAAGCTTGGACAAGTAACAGGAGCTCACTCCGTTATGAGGCGCTAGGGATTCGAACTGCCGACCTTTCTGATCAACAAAATCAGCATCTTAAAAACTTGATACTCTTGTATAAATGCACCAAAATTGAGAGACCAATGTTTGTATTTGTGCAACTTTTTTAAATGTTTCAGGCGAAGTTGAACCGGGTTAGGTCTTGGATAGGAAATTATTGGGCCTAGACTGAGAAGATGAAAAAGAAAGATGTGAAAATCACTTATGTAGTGTTGCCCCCCCACCCCCCGCAAAAAAAGAGCAACATAGTGGCCTAGTGGTGAAGAAGCTTGCCTCCCCTTCAGAAGCTTGAGAGTTCAATCCTAGATAGCAGCGGGATGTTTCTCTCCTAGGCACACACACACACACAAAAATCTACTGAGAACTGTGCATAGGCATCAGGAAGGGCATTCAGCCAGTAAACTCAGCTCCATTCAGTCACCTCAACTCCACCCCGATAAAAGGGATTATAGGGTCATTTAAAAAAAGTGTTTTCCCCCCAAAACCATACAAGGACCTAACTGGGAAGAGACTTCATCTTTGGAGTGTGTATTATTGCTACTACTATTGTTAGTATTTCATGAGAGGTCTTCTCTCACACTTGTGAGATCATTTAGGAAGAAAAATGCTGGTCTACGCAAGGTCATCTCACCTATAGAATCTTCCAGGTACTTCTGAATAACATCAACAGGATTTTGCTAGTTGAGAAAGTCAGAGCTGCAAAGTTGCTGAGGTCATTCTGAATCTCCTTGTCTCTTTCACAGATGCCACTACAAACATTGTTCACCCTTTGGTGCTCTTCGAGTTTAGTTGTTTTCTTACAGACACTGTTTTCTCCCCCCCCCCAAGGTTTTTATTATTTTTTTTAATACAAATTATACGTATTATAGGATCAAAGAGTTGTCCAGATCTTGTTTTTACATCCTCTCATTTACATAGTCCTTTTTACACTGTAGTTTTGTTTTCACTTTCAGCCAAACTATTCTCTTCCATTATTTTTCATCTTTATGGTTATTTTTTCTTAATGCATAAATAGTATCTTCAATTTGCCCCTTCAAAGTTACACCAAATTTTCATTTCTTATTTTCTCCATTGGTCTATTTTGCTATAAACAGGATACATCCTCTTAATTCAATGTAAGCATAGAGAGCATTTCTTTCAGGTTTTTTCTACAACTAACAATATAATATCATTTCTTTATGTCTTAATTAATTACATAACAATAACAGCCTTACTACTATTCTCTTTAGTCTACTAATGTAACTCTTTGACCCTTTCTTCCTCTTTTAACCATTTTCTCTTGGGCTCTCAGAAATTCCAATTTTAATTATTTTCCTTCTTCTCCCCCTTTTCCTTAACTTTTTCTTTTTCCTATTTTTGTGGTTCGCATCTTCAGAGTATTTACTTTTATTATTCTAATAACTTCCCCCAAGATTTTCCCTGTTCTCCTCCTTTCCTTACTATTTAGGTTTAGGTTAGGTTTAGGTTTAATTTATTTGTATGCCGCCCTTTTCCCTGAAGGGACTCAGGGCGGCTCACAGCTCAAAAAGGGAAGGGAAATACAAACAGAATAACAAAAAACATAAAAACCATACATAGTTAAAAGCACAACAATCATACCATTCGTAGTGGGGCAACGAGTCTTTAGCCCCAGGCCTGTCGGAACAGCCAGGTTTTAAGGGCTATGCGGAAGGCCTGGAGGGTGGTGAAGGTACGAATCTCCACGGGGAGTTCGTTCCAGAGGGTCGGAGCAGCCACAGAGAAGGCTCTCCTCCGGGTAGTCGCCAGTCGACACTGGCCGGCTGATGGAATTCGGAGGAGGCCTAGTCTGTGGGATCTAATTGGTCTAGTGGAGGTAATTGGCAGTAGGCGGTCTCTCAAGTACCCAGTGGATTCTTATTTTGGGGAGATCTCCGGTTTGCCTCCTTTTTCTTTATGACTGTAAATCCCAGTAGAATCTTCTCTCTGCATTTTATTTTCAGTTCTTCTTTTTTTTCACCTTATCCTCCTGTATCTCATTTGTGTCCTCTTTTCCCTTCTCTTCTCCCATTTCTTGTTCTGTAGCAGGCATTGTTTTCTTGCAAGATCATTGCTAGCACTGGGGATGTTACCTACTTTAGATAATGAATCATCTGCAGGAAAACAACCAAGCTTCGAGAGTATCAAGGACCTCCACATTTCAACCCTGAGCTACAAATATTCTCCTTTAATCAATACCATACAAATTTCCTAATCCCCCTCCCCACCCGAAAAATCTGTTGCTGTGGTGTAAGCAGCAATGTTCAATTGCTGCCCTTTCATTCATTCATCCGTCCGTTATTTTCTCCAGTGAAATATTTACACTAGTTTATTTCCATGTTAGGACAGAGATACATTTTAAGAGGACTGAACCCTATTTTTCCATCTCAATAAATTCCAATCCCCCCCCCCCTCAAAAGCTTATTGTTTGCTCTTCCTATTGTGGGAAGTTATCACCCAGCCCTCTCCCAGAAAAATGAAATATCCTAGGAAATATTGAAAAGGCAGAATATTTCTCTGGATATGAAAAGAAAGAAACATGTTTTAAAAGACAGAATAGTTGCCTGTAGCTTTCTGCCCATCCCCACTGTTAATGGGCCATTAAGAAGGCCAAGCTAGTCCCTTTTACATAATAAAGACTTCTCCACTGCAGCCCCAGGGGGGGATGGGAATAAAGGCATGATAATATTGGCCCTTTACTCAACTGACCACATGGCATCTGAGAACTCAACTAAACCTGGATTCAAAAAACAGCCCAGAGAGTTGCCCCTGAATGGCCCTATGGGAGTCTGACAACCAATCAGAATACATTTCTTACACAGGAACAGGAAACAGAGAGGTGGGACTGAACAGGTTATAAAAAGCCTAGCAAGCTCCTCCCTCGCCCCTTCTCTTCTTCTCCATCAACATTGAAGCATGTGATCACCTTTTCTGTTCAGGGCTCAAGCCATGTGGTCCTGTCCACCATTAAAACCATCTTTCCAAGCAGCCTCCATGTCTCCAGTGTCTTTTTCCCCACTTGGAGCCGAACCCAGAAGGACATTTCTTTCATCACTATATTTATAGCTGGTGATCTTAAGGTTCTTCTCAGGAAGACCTAGCATCATAAAAACCACGGGAACCTAAATTTCACAGAACTTTTGAAACTCCTCATAGTTGGAAAACCACCAATTCCTTGTACTATGTACACTCTCAGCAATAATGATTTGAGACCCAGAGATGGGATAGGAACTGAAAAAGGAGCTGATATTAACCGAGACAGAAAAACAACAGAAGTGATGGCAACATAAAACTGGGTAAAGATCTGTTCTTACAAGTAAATAACATTTTCTACAGCTTCTACTTCCTGGAGCAACATTTGTGACATAAACGTTGCTGCCATAGTAACAAGCATGGAGGGTAAAACGTTCAGTAGTGAGAGAACATCTCCCACCACCCCCAGATTCGTGAAAGAGACCCAAGGTCCTGCCTTCAGCATTCCTAGGAAAAGTATCTCAGGGGGGGGGGAAATACTGACTAGGAACTTTTAAATAAAAATCCTCTGGAATTCAAGACCAATTTCATCAAATGGGCCATGAATATATATATCTTCCTCCCATATTTGGGCATACCAGGGGTTGTGACTTTAAATATATACCATTCACCCTGGCCTGGCTGATAAGGAGTCGAGCTCTGTAGCTCAATGGTTAACACATCTGCCTAAGAGGCAATACAGCACAGGTTCGATTCCCAGCAAGGGTATGGCTAGCTGATGAGAGCTAAATAGCTTGAAATAGATCTATACTAGTCTCCCTTTATTTATTTATCAGCACAAATATAACATATATATATATATATATATATATATATATATATATATATATATATATATATATATATATATATATATATATATATATATATATATATATATATATATATATATATATATATATATATATATATATATATATATATATAATTTAAGTTTGCAATTAAGAAAACAAATGTGTGGGTGATTCCTCTGGGAAAATCCGGATCCAAAGAAGTGAGGTACAACAGTGGTGGGTTCCGGGAGCTACAGAAGCAGCAGCCACCATACCAGAACGGTGCTTTGGAGAACCCGCCCATCTGCCCTCATTCCTTACCTGTATTTGAAGGAAACAGGCCATTTGTGCATGCACACGCAGTATACAGCACCTGTGTGATGCTCTGCTGAGCAGCTGGAGTGTCACAGGCAGTGGGTGTCCATGCATGCGCAGCACGCGTGGCCGTGGTAGGCACCCGGCTTTGTCACAGTGTATCGGTTGCTACGGGATCCAGAACCCACCACTGAAGTACAACCATTTCAAACCAACGTGTGAAA
This sequence comes from Thamnophis sirtalis, assembly GCF_051295495.1. Taxonomy (NCBI): domain Eukaryota; kingdom Metazoa; phylum Chordata; class Lepidosauria; order Squamata; family Natricidae; genus Thamnophis; species Thamnophis sirtalis. Next base: position 39,079,649 of record NW_028261394.1, on the reverse strand, counting down.
TTACGTAGCAATAGCAATAGCAATAGCAGTTAGACTTATATACCGCTTCATAGGGCTTTCAGCCCTCTCTAAGCGGTTTACAGAGTCAGCATATCGCCCCCACAGTCTGGGTCCTCTTTTCACCCACCTCGGAAGGATGGAAGGCTGAGTCAACCTTGAGCCGGTGAGATTTGAATCACCGAACTGCAGCTAGCAGTCAGCTGAAGTGGCCTGCAGTACTGCACCCTAACCACTGTGCCACCTTGGCTCTATTAAGTAGCTGGGTGTCAAGCCCAACCCAAGAACAACGTAGAACAATCTAACTAAAGTTCAGGTCTTTATTTGCTCAGACCCAACAGACAGAATCTTGCCAGGCTGAACCTTTACTACTCTCAACCCAACTGGATCATGTACACTGAAAAATTATAGGGAGCGGCTAGGCTACTCTCTTCCCTCTGTCTCCTAATCCAGCTCTGGGCTGTATTGTCACTTGTCTTGCACCCCACCTTCTTTGGAATAT